>NC_057794.1:172296784-172533671 GCF_018294505.1 Triticum aestivum | reverse complement strand
ATCGCCATGGCTCCGACGAAGAAGGGAAGAGGGAAGAAACCCATGCCTTCGCCTTGCTCGCCGCCGTTGGCGGCCCCCGCCGAGGGCTTGGGCAAGGTCAGCTCAGCTCTGGCCACTATCTTCAACGAATGCGGGAGGACGACAGCCTGGCCCGCGTCCCACTTCTCCATCGACAGGATAGTCACCGAGGTCCCGTATTTTGCCGACGCCCTGTGGGCGGGTCTGGTTCCCCCCTTTTCTGATTTCTTCAATGCCGTGCTTTCCCACTATCAGATCCACATGATGCATCTGGGTCTTGAATGCATCACCCTCCTTTCGGTCTTCGCCTTTGTTTGCGAGGCAATGATGGGCATCCTTCCTTCGGTTGCCTTGCTGCGCCACTTCTTCTCTCTGTGCCTTGTCGACCCTACCCAATGCTGGGCATGTGTGAGCTTCATTGCCGCGTCTGATATAGCGGCCTCAGGGATTGACTTCAGGCTCCCTCTGCCCGCGGCTGGGTTCCGCGAGCGGTGGCTGTATGTGGATGTTGGGGTGCCCAGCCCCTGCTATCGGAGCCAACTTCGCCTGCTGTCCCCAATTCGGGCTGGGGCCAGGAGACGCTTGGGAGCCCCTAGCTCGTCTTCGTCTGGCACCACTTCGCGTTCTTGAGGTTGCTTGGCGTGACAGCGCCCAAGGTGGTGAAGGAGTTCCTGCTGTGCCGCGTTGGTCCTCTCCAATGCCACTCCCGCCGGATGTGGGCCTTCAGCGGGCGTGATGATCGTATGAGGCTCCAGGAAGAGGACCTGACGCCTGAAGTGCTGAGGATAGCGCTCTTGATCCTGACTGGGGACCCCAACCCTGGCAGCATCCAGCAGGGAGGGGCCTTGCTGTACCTCTGCCAGAACAGGGGCGATTTTATGAAGCAGATGCCTATCTTTGATGAGTGGGGGTCGCGCCCCGCCGGCATCCAGGGGCCTTGCGAGAACCCAGTGATGCTGACTGCCCTTCCAGTCGCCCAAGGCGACTCTTCCTCAAGTGGCGGAGTAGGGAGGCATGAGGCGCCAGAGGCCGAGGGGGCTCCCGGCGGGGTGACAGTGCCGGGCGATGCTCATGAGGGAGCAGCTCTTGGGGCCCGTGCCGCTGAGGCTGAGGGTGACAAGTAGCTGCCCTCAGCGCCTGCGACTGAGGCCCCTGAGGCTCCAGCTGCTTCTCTTGGCGAGGCGATTGGCAGCGCGCATTAGGCAGGCGCCCCTGACGCAGATCACCTTGATGCTCCGTCTTTGTCGCAGGTTGATCCCTGCGCTCAACTCTTGGGCCGCTTCCGCGTGGACTTTGAGGCCCTCCGGAAGAGAAGGGAGGCCCTGGGCGACGATTACCCTTGTCGCCTGCTGAAGCGTAGGAAGTACTTCGCCACTAATGAGTAAGCCTTCTCCTCTCCCAGCTCCCGATACTTCTGTTGCTTTTACTGATCCTTGCTCCGCAGGCCCCTTCCAGCCAAGCTCGCGGAGACGGCTGAGGTGCTGTCCCCCTTGGCTTCGCCCCCTCCACCGTCCTCAAGCGCTCTGAGCAGCAGATCCCTTGTGGTGAGGGCGATCGGAGAGGCGAACCGTCCCGAGGCGCATCGTGGCCCTGCGCACCTCGCGATCCTCCTTCGCGGGCCTTCTCATGGCATAGCTAGCCTGCCATGGGCTTCTCGCCTGGTCGTGGACTGCGATTGGCTGAGGCGCTCCCTGCGCTCTTCATCTGGGGACGGGCTGGCTCCAGGCCGGGCTTCTGGCGTGGCATGCCCGGCCGTCGCGAGGGTGCCAGCCCCCAGCCCCCTGCCCGGAGGGGGAGTGCTAATTCGTGGCCCCCGGCGCTTGCTTGGGGCAGATGATGGTGTGGAAGACGTGTTCGAGCGTGCCCGGGAGCGTCGCGCTCTTCGCCAAGGATTCCTTCGAAGGGCGGCTGACGCGGTGAGCCTGCTTGGTGAGCAGCTTGCTGATGAAGACGCGCGCCTTGAGGCCAAGGGCTTGCGCCTGGCTGCGGAGAGGCCTGAGCTGGAGGGCGCCATCGCCCTTGCGCGCCGTCAGCGCGATCTTGACGACGCAGAGGCCAAGGCGTCGCTGGTGGCCTCTCGGGAGGCCCAATCTTGGGCTGCTGAGGAGGCCCGGGAAGCTGACCGGCGGTGAGAGGCGGCAGAGGAGCGGGCTCGGGAGCTCCTGGCCTGGTTCCACTCACTGGAGGAGCAAGTGGAGCTGCGCGAGGCAGCCCTCGCATCGATGAAGGTGGCCTCTGGCGACTCAGCAGAGCTCCAGAAGTGTGAGGAGGCGCTGACGCTGGAAGCCGCCGAATGTACTCGCGAGTACGAGCGTCTGGAGACGAGGGAGCGCTTGGTGACGTAGGCGGAGGATGACGTCGCTGCACAGGAAGCCCGTGTCCTGGAGGAGGTCGGACATCGGGTGGCGATGGCGCATTTGAACCTCGAGCACGTGTTCGAGGAGAAGTTGGGGTTGATCCGGGCCGAGGCTGAAGGCAGGACTGCTGCCTTGAGGGCCAAGCTGGAGGAAGCGACGCGGCGGGCCGATGCTTTCCGGGCCGCCCTTGAGGTGGCGCAAGGGGAGTCAACCACCTCCCAGGCCGAGGTGCTCCTTCTTCGCCAGCGGGTGGAGGAGGCTGAGGTCGTCGCGCACCAGAATGTGGACGAGATACGTCAGCGGCGGATCCTGGAGCATGAGCACGGCCCCAGGCTCACCACGCTCCGGGAGAGAGCCAACACAGCCTTGGGCAACATCTACGAGGCGGTTGTTGGCGAGCCGCACGCAGTCAACTATGCCGGCAACCTTCAGTTCTTCACCGACGTGGTGACGCAACTGGAGGCGCGGTCGGTCAGGGGTGACAGGTTGGTGGAGGAGAGGAGCCGCGCCCTACTCGGGCGCGCCTTTTCTCGCGTCTTCAGCCATCTCCGGAACATGGATCCCCACTTCGATTCCGACGCCGCCATCGCCCCAGTCCCCCAGGCCGTCCGAGACGACCTGGCGCACTGGGTGGAAGACAATGTGGATGCTCTTGTCAGGGACTTTGCTTCAGACAACGACGGCGTGATCGTGGCTGCCGGCGAGGGCAGCGTGGTGAACGGCGCTGACAGCGCTGGCGGCGACGCAGACAGCGATGGCGAGTTCAGCGACGCTAGCAACGGTTCGGGTGGTGCTCCTGAGGACGCATTGGGGTATTTATCCGACTGATTGTGCATCGTTCCTGCTTCCTTACCCTGCATGAATAGAACTCAGGTTTTGGCCCGATGACTGTGAGAGCATTTTGGAGGGGGAGCCCCTCATGTAAAACTTGTGTTCATCGTATTAGTAGACGCTACATTGCCCATGCGCCCGCGCCAAGTGGTTGGCTTAAGCGACGCGCTGGTCGGCTAGTTTACCTTTGTCCCGTGCGGGCCCTGAGGTAGCTTGTGGGACGCTGTGGTGTCCTGAGTGTTCCCTGATCGAATCCATAGGATCTGCAGTAAAAAAAACCTCCTGAGAGGATGCGGCGGCGGCAGTCTGGGCTGCGCGCAAGCTAGGCCTGACCCGGCTCGCGAGGGGCTCATGAGGGGAGGCAGCTGAGGCGAAGTGGTAAGCAAAACGCGAGAAATTGCTCGAACGAGACTAAGCACCCCTTCCCCGAACACACGCAAATCTCAAACTCGAATCCAACTTGAATCCAGCGGGGGAAAGTGACAACCAAAGGGAAAAGCAATGAAAGCAGACAAAAGGCCGCGTCCGGCACCTAATCTAGTCTTAGACATCTTCTCACCAGCGCGGAGCTAAGTGCTGCCACTGGGCGTGGGAGGGAGCCCCAGGGCCTGAGGCCGGCACCCCTGAGACTCCGGGGCGTGTACAGCCCCACTCATTATTACGTGAGAGTGTCACGGGGCGGCGAGCTTCATAGGCACTGGGCCTTCTTCATAGGTACAGGCCTTGCTTCATATCGCCAGACGAGGGCCTCGCCTTGCGCCACACTCTAGTGCCATCAACGATGATCGGAAACCAGGACGCCGCCGATGGGGTAGAGTGGTCGCCACCGGTTCCCCCGACGACCACGGGTCCTCCGCCAGGGGCAGGCCCTGAGGCACCTCCCCAGCAGAGGGCCTACCTCCTAAGAATACCTTGCTCCGAACGCCGCGGTGGTGATGTCGGATCTCGGCCCCTCTCTTGTAGCCCCCTGCGCCCTCCTCCCGAGGGGTAGGAGACTGTGGGAGCGGGCCAGCTGCTCGCTGTGGCGACCTGCACCTCCTGCGATCCATATTAGCGTATGCCTGCTCCTGAGGAATTAGCGGTACCCGATAATCGTTGCCTCCAGCGTGGCCAGTGGGACCATCCCGGGGCTCCTGGTAGGCCTCAGCTTCTGGCGCCTCGTCCCCCCAGCTTGGGCTGAGGAGCGAGCCTTGTTCGCCCTCGTGAGGGTGTCCTTGGTCCATCATGAGGGGCACGTATTCTTCTGGCACCGTCATCCCAAAGGCCACGCCTTAGTGCTCCGCGTGCCACGCGGTCCTGCCTGATGCACCCACCGTGGGGTGGTAGCGCGGCTGTCCACTGGGGCCGCGGGTCATGTCGAGTCCTTCTTTTTCGTGGACCGGGAGCGGGGGCAGCGCCGCGGCCGGTCCGGTGCTGATAGCTTCGCTGGCATTGGAGTAGCCTTGGAGCCCGCAGGCGCGCGCGGAGCCCCCGCATGGGCCGCCCTGGGCTTGAGATGGGAACTGGGTGCAGAAGGGGTGAGCCCCCGAGGCGGCGAAGCCCAGGAGCTCTGCCACCCGCTCCAGCAGCACGTCGCAGCCGCCCTCCAGCAGCCTGCACTGCAGTAGCGCTCGGGCCACCGTGAGCATGGCCCTCGAGCTCGCCTGCTCCCGGCGGGTGTACGGTGTCGTGGTGGCAGCGTGATTGGAGGCCCTTGCTGCCGACCGCGCCTGCCGTGGTGTGAGAGCTGTCGAAGCCTGTCCACGTCGCCCGCGGCCCGCAGCACCTTGCGGACCGCGAGCTGCCTGGGGCACGGGGTCGCCCGAGGCGAGCGGCTCTGCGTGGGCGGGCCACGCCGCCCATGGATATGGGTTGCCCGCCTGGTCGCCGGACATGGTGATGGCGACGCGACGGGACACGAAGTGGTAGAAGGTGGACTCTGGCTAACCCCTACCTGGCGCGCCAAATATCGGATTTCGGGTTCTGGCAGACCCTTGAGGTTCGAACACTAGGGTGCGCGCGGAGATTTCACCTTCTACCTACCTGCGTCCCTCCGCCTCGCTAAGATCTAAGCTATTGAAAGAACAACACAAGAGACACAGGGTTTATACTGGTTCGGGCCACCGTTGTGGTGTAATACCCTACTCCAGTGTGTGGTGTGGTGGATTGCCTCTTGGGCTGATGATGATGAACAATACAAGGAAGAACAGCCTCGCGAGGGTCTGTTCTTGGCTGGGGGGATGAACCGCTAGGAGGAGTTCAGTCACCCATCTCTCTCTCTCTCTCTCTCTCTCTCTCTCTCTCTCTCTCTCTCTCTCTCTCTTCTCGATTCTCTCTCTCTGATTTCGATCCGATCCCCTCTACCCTGCGGGTGGCTGGTCCTATTTATAGGCAAAGGCCCTGGGCCTCTTCCCAAATATTGAGCGGGAAGGGCGCCAACAATTGGCCATTTTTAAGGGGAACATCTGGTACACTTATCCTGACTAAAGTTAGTCCTCGCCTGCCAAAGACTCTGGTGGTGACGCTAGCTTGGGCTCCACAATGACTTCCTCCCTGCCGTTGGACTGATCTTGGTCTCGTTGCACCAAAACGGGCGCCTTTTCTTGATGATCCCGCCTACTCTTGCTCCCTTTGCACCAAATAGGAAAGGAGGACGCTGCGCAGGCTGGCGCCCGCCTGGCGCCCTTGGTCGTCATGGCTTGCGTCACGGGCACCTCGTGAGGTACCCCGCCTTGATCTCTCCGCCTCCTCACGAGCCAGCCTGATGAGGCTGTTCTTGAGGAAGCTCCATGTCGTCCGCCCCGCGAGGCTTGGCCCCTTGCGAGGGTCTTGGGTTTGTGTTGATGAAGATGGGCCGTGTTGGGCCCCCCTTTGAGCCACGCCACAGGCCGCAGGCAGGAAAGTCTGGGGACCCCCGTTCCCAAAACACCGACAGTCTTGCTAGACTTGTTTTACCATTGTCGAGATGTCTGGTAATCGGGATTGCGAGTCTGATCGGGTCGTCCTCAGAGAAGGAATATCCTTCATTGACAGTGAGAGCTTGTGATGGGCTAAGTTGGGACACCCCTGCAGGGTTTTGAACTTTCGAAAGGTTATGGGTAGATGGGAATTTTTTAATGTCCGGTTGTAGAGAACTTGACACTTAACATAATTAAAATGCATCAACGGCGTGTGTAGCCGTGATGGTCTCTTCTCGGCGGGGTCCGGGAAGTGAACACGGTTCTTGAGTTATGTTTGAATGTAAGTAGTTTCAGGATCCCTTCTTGATCACTTCTAGTTCACAACCGTGCTTTGCTTCTCTTCTCGCTCTCATTTGCGTAAGTTAGCCACCATATATGCTAGTGCTTGCTGTAACTCCACCTCACTACCCTTTCCTACCCATAAGCTTAAATAGTCTTGATCGCAAGGGTGTGAGATTGCTGAGTCCCCGTGACTCACAGATTACATCCAAAACCAGATGCAGGTGCCGATGATAACCGTGCCGGTGACGCAACCGAGATCAAGGAGGAGCTCGATGAAGATCGTGTTCGTTGTGTTGTTTCGTTTTCCAGTTGATCAGTAGTGGAGCCCAGTCAGGGCGATCGGGGATCTAGCATTAGGGGTTGTCTTTCTTCATTTGGTTCCGTAGTCAGATCTTGATTGTATTCTGGATGATGTAATGCTATATTTATGTATTATATGAAGTGGCGATTTTAAGCCAACTCTTTATCCCTTTCTTATTCAGTACATGGGATGTGTAAAGATTACCCCTCTTGCGACATGCCTACAATGCGGTTATGCCTCTAAGTCGTGCTCCGACACGTGGGAGATATAGCCGCATCGTGGGTGTTACAGTGTTCTTGCTTTGGGTAGAGTCGGGAGACGATTACGTGATTGAGGAACCCGTCGAGAACGCTTACGAGGATCAAGCTTTTCGTCAACTCAGAGAACTTTGCAGGCAAGATGACCATACCCTCGAAATCACTTCTATCTTTGCTTGCTAGTTGCTTGCTCTTTTGCTATTCCGCGATACCTACCACTTGCTATATCATGCCTCCCATATTGCCATGTCAAGCCTCCAACCCACCTTGTCCTAGCAAACCGTTGTTTGGCTATGTTACCGCTTTGCTCAGCCCCTCTTATAGTGTTGCTAGTTGCAGGTGAAGATGAAGTTTGTTCCATGTTGGAACATGGATATCGTTTGGGATATCATTATTATTATATCTTGTTTACATTAATGCATCTATACACTTGGTAAAGGGTGGAAGGCCCGGCCTTATGCCTGATGTTTTGTTCCACTCTTGCTGCCCTAGTTTCCGTCATACCGGTGTTATGTTCCATGATTTTGCGTTCCTTACGCGGTTGGGTTTTAATTGGAACACCTTGACAGTTCGCCTTGAATAAAACTCCTCCAGCAAGGCCCAACCTTGGTTTTACCATTCGCCACCTAAGCCTTTTTCCCTTGGGTTCTGCAAACTCAAGGGTCATTTTTATTTTAAACCCCCGGGCTAGTGCTCCTTTGAGTGTTGGTCCAAACTGGGCGATGTCCGGCGCCCCCTAGGCAACCAGGGTTTATGCCAACCCGGCGTCTTGCCCATCTGGTGTGCCCTGACAATGAGATACGTACGACTCCTATTGGGATTTGTCGGCACATCCGGTGGCTTTGCTGGTCTTGTTTTACCATTGTCGAAATGTCTTGTAACCGGGATTCCAAGACTGATCGGGTCTTCCTAGGAGAAGGAATATCCTTCGTTGACCGTGAGAGCTTGTGATGGGCTAAGTTGGGACACCCCTACAGGGTTTTGAACTTTCGAAAGCCGTGCCCATGGTTATGGGTAGATGGGAATTTTTAATATCCGGTTGTAGAAAACCTGACACTTAACTTAATTAAAATGAATCAACAGCGTGTGTGGCCATGATGGTATCTTTTCGGTGGAGTCCAGGAAGAGAACACAGTCTTGTGTTATGCTTGAACATAGGCAGCTTCAAGATCACTTCTTGATCACTTCTAGTTCACGATCGTGCTTTGCTTCTCTTCTCGCTCTCATTTGCGTAAGTTAGCCACCATGTATGCTAGTGCTTGTTGCAGCTCCACCTCACTACCCCTTTTCCTACCCCTTAAGCTTAAATAGTCTTGATCGCGAGGGTGTGAGATTGCTGAGTCCCCGTGACTCACAGATTACTTCCGAAACCAGATGCAGGTGCCGATGATACCCGTGCAGGTGACACAACCAAGGTCAAGGAGGAGCTTGATGAAGATCGTGTTCATTGTGTTGTTTCGTTTCCTTTCGATCAGTAGAGGAGCCTAGTTGGGGCGATCGGGGATCTATGAATTTGGGGTTGTCTTTCTTTATTTGGTTCCGTAGTCGGACCTTGATTGTATTCTGGATGATGTAATGCTACATTAATGTATTGTCTGAAGCGGCGATTGTAAGCCAGCTCTTTATCCCGTTCTTATTCAATACATGGGATGTGTAAAGATTACCCCTCTTGCGACATGCCTACCATGCGGTTATGCCTCTAAGTCGTGCTCCGACATGTGGGAGATATAGACGCATCGTGGGTGTTACGGACGGGCACCTCGCGTGGTCCCTGTGACGTAAGCCATGACGACCAAGGCCAGGCGGGTGCCAGCGCGTGAATTGTGTACTCGTTTCCTCTTTGGTGCTAAGGAGGAAAGCGCAGGCAAGGAGTCCCGAGGCATCAGGCAAAGCTTTCCATATCGGTGCAACAAGACCAAGATCAGCAGGACGGCAGGAAGGAGGTCACCGTGGAGCCCAGGATGGCGTCACCACTAGAGCCTTTGGTAGGAGAAGACCACCTTTTGTCAGGATTACTTGTACTAGTTGTCTCCCTTCAAATTTGGCCGTTGTGGGATCCCTTCTCACCTACATTTGGGAAGAGTACTAGGGCCTCTAGAAATAGGACTAGCCACCACCGTAGTCGAGGATCGGCTCATCTTGGTTTAGATCCACTCCACAAAGGCCATCTTACCAGCTCATCGAGCTCAAGGACACCTCTCCTCAGGAGGCTGTTCTTCCCTTGTACTTGTTCATCCTCAACCTACAAGGCAATCCACGACACCACACTAGAGTAGGGTATTACACCACAATTGTTTCCTGAACCAGTATAAACCCTGTGTCCTTTGTTCTGCGAGTTCGACGTGCTGAGCTTTGAGATGGTGGTGAGAGCATGTGCTATGGGGGGAGATATCTTCGTGCTTACCCCAGAGTTCGAACCTCAAGGGTTTTGCCGGAACCCGAAATCCGACATTTGGTGCACCATGTAGGGGTGCGATGAAGCTTTCCTTCCGTTGATCCACGTTAAACTGCTCCACCGCATCCATTGCAGACGCGCGTCGAGCCCGCTCCGAGCACCAGGATGCCCTTGCCGCTTGTGTTGCTCAGATGGCCCCTGTCGGTGGGCCTCCCCATCGTTCTCCATCTCCTGTTGCCAACGCCACTACCGGCCCGACAGCAAACGAGCACCAAGCGTCATCACTGCACCCCTCCGTGTGGCGGGACGGCCTCACCGCCACCCCGTCGCTGACTCCAGCCGGCTCATCGTCTCGTCACGCGCCCACGAACGGGCAGGACGCGCTGCTCATGGCACGCGAGATCCTGCGCTATGATGTCTACTACACAACCTTCTTCTTGTAGATGTTGTTGGGCCTCCAAGTGCATAGGTTTGTAGGACAGTAGGAAATTTCCCTCAAGTGGATGACCTAAGGTTTATCAATTCGTGGGAGGTGTAGGATGAAGATGGTCTCTTGTGTCCCCAACACACCCAATACAATGGTAAATTGTATAGGTGCACTAGTTCGGCGAAGAGATGGTGATACAAGTGCAATATGGATGGTAGATATAGGTTTTTGTAATCTGAAAATATAAAAACAGCAAGGTAGCAAGTGGTAAAAGTGAGCGTAAATGGTATTGCAATGCTAGGAAACAAGGCCTAGGGTTCATACTTTCACTAGTGCAAGTTTTCTCAACAATAATAACATAATTGTATCATATAACTATCCCTCAACATGCAACAAAGTGTCACTCCAAAGTCACTAATAGCGGAGAACAAACGAAGAGATTATTGTAGGGTATGAAACCACCTCAAAGTTATCCTGTCTGATCGATCTATTCAAGAGTCCGTAGTAAAATAACACGAAGCTATTCTTTCCGTTCAATCTATCATAGAGTTCATACTAGAATAACACCTTAAGACACAAATCAACCAAAACCCTAATGTCACCTAGATACTCCAATGTCACCTCAAGTATCCGTGGGTATGATTATACGATATGCATCACACAATCTCAGTTTCATCTATTCAACCAACACAAAGAACTTCAAAGAGTGCCCCAAAGTTTCTACCGGAGAGTCAAGACAAGAACATGTGCCAACTCCTATGCATAAGTTCATGAGATCACGGAACTCGCAAGTTGATCACCAAAACATACATCAAGTGGATCATGTGATATCCCATTGTAACCACAAATAAGCACATGCAAGACATACATCAAGTATTCTCAAATCCTTAAAGACTCAATCCGATAAGATAACTTCAAAGGGAAAACTCAATTCATCACAAGAGAGGAGAGGGGGTGAAACTTCATAAGATCCAACTATAATAGCAAAGCTCGCGATACATCAAGATCGTACCAAATAAACAACATGAGAGAGAGAGAGAGATCAAATACATAGCTAATGGTACATACCGTCAGCCCCGAGGGTGAACTACTCCCTGCTCGTCATGGAGAGCGCCGGGATGATGAAGATGGCCACCGGAGAGGGATTCCCCCCCTCTGGCAGGGTGCCGAAATGGGTCTAGATTGGTTTTCAGTGGCTATAGAGGCTTGCGGCGGCAGAACTCCTGATCTAGGTTTCTTTCTGGAAGTTTCAGTATATATAAGAGTTTTAGCATCGAGAACAAGTCAGGGGGTCTCCGGGCTGTCCACGAGGCAGGGAGGCATGCCCAGGGGGGTCTCCGGGCTGTCCACGAGGTAGGGAGTTGCGCCGAGTGGGGGTGGGCGTGCCCCCACCCTCATGGGAAGCCCGGGACTCTTCTGGCCCAACTCTTTTACTCCATGGCCTTCTTCTGGTCCAAAAATAAGTTCCGTAAAGTTTCAGGTCAATTGGACTCCGTTTGATTTTCCTTTTCTGAGATACTCAAAAAATAAGGAAAAAACAGAAACTGGCACTGGGCTCTAGGGTAATAGGTTAGTCCCAAAAATCATATAAAATACCATATAAATGCATATAAAACCTCCTAGATGGATAATATAATAGCATGGAACAATAAAAAATTATAGATACGTTGGAGACGTATCAAGCATCCCCAAGCTTAATTCTTGCTCGTCCTCGAGTAGGTAAATGATAAAAACGGAATTTTTGATGTGGAATGCTACCTAACATATTTATCCATGTAATCCTCTTTATTGTGGCATGAATGTTCAGATCTGAAAGATTCAAGACAAAAGTTTAATATTGACATAGAAATAATAATACTTCAAGCATACTAACTAAGCAATCATGTCTTCTCAAAATAACATGCTAAAAGAAAGTTCATCCCTACAAAATCATATAGTTTGGTCATGCTCCATTTTCGTCACACAAGAATGCTCTCATCATGCACAACCCCGATGACAAGCCAAGAAATTGTTTCATACTTTAGTACTCTCAAACTTTTTTCAACTTTCACGCAATACATGAGCGTGAGCCATGGATATAGCACTATGGGTGGAATAGAATATGATGATGGAGGTTATGTGGAGAAGACAAAAAAGGAGAATGTCTCACATCGACGAGGCTAATCAACGGGCCAGGGAGATGCCCATCAATTGATGTCAATGCAAGGAGTAGGGATTGCCATGCAATAGATGCACTAGAACTATAAATGTATGAAAGCTCAACAAAAGAAACTAAGTGGGTGTGCATCCAACTTGCTTGCTCATGAAGACCTAGGGCATTTGAGGAAGCCCATTGTTGGAATATGAAAGCCAAGTTCTATAATGAAAAATTCCCACTAGTGTATGAAAGTGAAAACAAAAGAGACTCTCTAACATGAAGATCGTGGTGCTACTTTGAAGAACAAGTGTGGAAAAAGGATAGTAGCATTGTCCCCTTTTATTTCTTTTATTTCGTTTTTTATTTGGCCTTTCCTTTTTTTCTTTTTTTATTTGGCCTTTCCTCTTTTTTTATTTGGCCTTTCTCTTTTTTATGGGACAATGCTCTATTAATGATGATCATCACACTTCTATTTATTTACAACTCAATGATTACAACTTGATACTTAGAACAAAACATGACTCTATATGAATTCGTCCGGCGGTGTACTGGGATGGGCAATGAATCAAGAGTGACATGTATGACAAATTATGCATGGTGGCCATTCCACAAATACGATGTCAACTACATGATCATGCAAGACAATATGACAATGATGATGTGTGTCATGATGAACGGAACGGTGGAAAGTTGCATGGCAATATATCTCGGAATGGCTATGGAAATGCCATAATAGGTAGGTATGGTGCCTGTTTTGAGGAAGATATAAGGAGGTTTATGTGTGATAGAGTGTATCATATCACGGGGGTTGGATGCACCGGCGAAGTTTGCACCAACTCTCAAGGTGAGAAAGGGCAATGCACGGTACTGAAGAGGCTAGCAATGATGGAAAGGTGAGAGTGTGTATAATCCATGGACTCAACATTAGTCATAAAGAACTCACGTACTTATTGCAAAAATCTACAAGTCATCAAAAACCAAGCATTACGTGCATGCTCCGAGGGGGACAGATTGGTAGGAAAAGACCATCGCTCGTCCCCGACCGCCACTCATAAGGAAGACAATCAAAGAACACATCATGTTTCAAATTTGTCACACAAGGGTTACCTTACGCGCATGCTACGGGACTTGCAAACCTCAACACAAGTATTTCTCAAATTCACAATTACTCAACTAGCGCGACTCTAATATTACCATCTTCATATCTCAAAACAATCATCAAGTATCAAACTTCTCATAGTATTCAATGCACTTTATATGAAAGTTTTTATTATATCCCTCTTGGATGCCCATCATATTAGGACTAAATTCATAACCAAAGAAAATTACCATGCCATTCTAAAAGACTCTAAAAATAATATAAGTGAAGCATGAGAGTCAATAATTTTTGTAAAATAAAACCACCGTCGTGCTCTAAAAGGATATAAGTGAAGCACTAGAGCAAATGACAAACTACTCCGAAAGATATAAGTGAAGATCAATGAGTAGTCGAATAATTATGCAACTATGTGAAGACTCTCTAACATTTAAGAATTTCATATCTTGGTATTTTATTCAAACAGCAAGAAAAACAAAACAAAATAAAATGACGCTCCAAGCAAAACACATATCATGTGGTGAATAAAAATGTAGCTCCAAGTAAAGTTACCGATGAATGAAGACGAAAGAGAGGATGCCATCCGAGGCACCCCCAAGCTTAGGCTCTTGGTTGTCCTTGAATATTACCTGGGGTGCCTTGGGCATCCCCAAGCTTAGGCTCTTTCCACTCCTTATTCCATAGTCCATCGAATCTTTACCCAAAACATGAAAACTTCAGAACACAAAACTTAACAGAAAACTTGTAAGCTCCATTAGTATAAGAAAATAAATCACCACTTAGGTACTATTTTGAACTCATTATAAGTTCATATTGGTGTAATATCTACTGTATTCAAACTTCTCTATGGCTCATACCCTCCGATACTACTCACACATTCATCAAAATAAGCAAACAATACAATGAAAATAGAATCTGTCAAAAAGAGAACAGTCTGTAGTAATCTGTACCATATGAATACTTCTGTCACTCAAACAATTCTGAAATAAATTGGCGGACCTGAGGAATTTTTCTATTAATCATCTTAAAAAAGAATCAACCTAATCGCACTCTCCAGTTAAAAATGTCAGCTAATCTCGTGAGTGCAAAAGTTTCTGTTTTTTATAGCAAGATCGCAAAGACTTCACCCAAGTCTTCCCAAAGGTTATACTTGCCACAAATACTAATTAAAACATAAAACCACATCTATACAGAGGCTAGATGAATTATTTATTACTAAACAGGAGCAAAAAGCAAGTAACAAAAATAAAATTGGGTCGCCTCCGAACAAGCGCTAATGTTTAACGCCCCTAGCTAGGCATGATGATTTTAATGATGCTCACATAAAAGATAACAATTGAAACATAAAGAAAGCATCATGAAGAATATGACTAGCACATTTAAGTCTAACCCACTTCTTATGCATAGGGATTTTGTGAGAAAACAATTTATGGGAACAAGAATCAATTAGCATAGGAAAGCAAAACAAGCATAACTTCAAGATTTTAAGCACATAGAGAGGAAACTTGATATTATTGCAATTCCTACAAGAATATATTCCTCCCTCATAATAATTTTTCAGTACCATCATGAATGAATTCAATAATATGACCATCACATAAAGCATTCTTTTCATGATCTACAAGCATAGAAAATTTACTACTCTCCACATAAGCAAGATTCTTCTCAATCGGAATAGTGGGAGCAAACTCAACGAAATAACTATCATGTGAGGCATAATCCAATTGAAAGTTAAAATCATGATGACAAGTTTCGTGGATATCATTATTCTCAATAGCATACAAGTCATCACAATAATCATCATAAATAGCAACTTTGTTCTCATAATCAATTGGAACCTCTTCCGAAAAAGTGGAATCATTACTAAATAAAGTCATGACCTCTCCAAATACACTTTTATAATTATCACAAATAGGATGCATGCTATCATCATAATAAATTTTCTCATCAAAACTTGGGGGACAAAAATATCATCTTCATCAAATATAGCTTCCCCAAGCTTGTAGCTTTGCATATCATTAGCATCATGGATATTCAAGGAATTCATACTAACAACATCGCAATCATCCTCATCATTCAAATATTTAGTGCCAAACATTCTAATGCATTCTTCTTCTAGCACTTGAGCACAATTAACGGAATCCTTATTTTCATGAAAGACTAAACTAGTGATAAAACATATTTAGAGCCAATCATGCTCATCATTCAAAAGATGAAGCATATGAGGTATCCTCAATTCCATTTTTTATAATTTTTCTTTTATAGACTAAACTAGTGTTAAAACAAGAAACAAAAAGATCCAATTGCAAGATCTAAAGATATACCTTCAAGCACTAACCTCCCCGACAACGGTACCAGAAAAGAGCTAGATGTCTACTACACAACCTTCTTCTTGTAGACGTTGTTGGGCCTCCAAGTTTAGAGGTTTGTAGGAAAGTAGCAAATTTCCCTCGAGTGGATGACCTAAGGTTTATCAATCCGTGGGAGGCGTAGGATGAAGATGGTCTCTCTCAAGCAACCCTGCAACCAAATAACAAAGCGTCTCTTGTGTCCCCAACACACCCAATACAATGGTAAATTGTATAGGTGCACTAGTTCGGTGAAGAGATGGTGATACAAGTACAATATGGATGGTAGATATAGGTTTTTGTAATCTGAAAATATAAAAACAGCAAGGTAGCAAGTGGTAAAAGTGAGCGTAAACGGTATTGCAATGCTAGGAAACAAGGCCTAGGGTTCATACTTTCACTAGTGCAAGTTCTCTCAACAATAATAACATAATTGGATCATATAACTATCCCTCAACATGCAACAAAGAGTCACTCCAAAGTTAATTATAGCGGAGAACAAACGAAGAGATTATTGTAGGGTACGAAACCACCTCAAAGTTATCCTTTCTGATCGATCTATTCAAGAGTCCGTAGTAAAATAACACGAAGTTATTCTTTCCGTTCAATCTATCATAGAGTTCATACTAGAATAACACCTTAAGACACAAATCAACCAAAACCCTAATGTCACCTAGATACTCCAATGTCACCTCAAGTATCCATGGGTATGATTATATGATACACATCACACAATCTCAGTTTCATCTATTCAACCAACACAAAGAACTTCAATGAGTGCCCCAAAGTTTCTACCGGAGAGTCAAGACAAGAACGTGTACCAAATTAGCCCGTCACAAGCTCTCACGGTCAACGAAGGATATTCCTTCTCCCGGAAAGACCCGATCAGTCTCGGAATCCCGGTTACAAGACATTTCGACAATGGTAAAACAAGACCAGCAAAGCCGCTCGATGTGCCGACACTCCCGATAGGAGATGCACATATCTTGTTCTCAGGGCAACACCGGATGAGACATCCTACGAGTAAAACCAGCCCTCAAGTTTCCCCGAGGTGGCCCCGTAGTCTACTCAGTTCGGACCAACACTTAGAGAAGCACTGGCCTGGGGGGGGTTAAATAAAGATGACCCTCGGGCTCGCGAAAACCCAAGGGAAGGTTATAGGTTGTTAGGAAAATGTAAAACCAAGGTTGGGCCTTGTTGGAGGAGTTTTATTCAAAGCAAACTATCAAGGGGTTCCCATAACACACAACCGCCTAAGGTACGCAAATTCTAGGAACATAACACCGGTATGACGGAAACTAGGGCGGCAAGAGTGGAACAAAACACCAGGCATAAGGCCGAGCCTTCCACCCTTTACCAAGTATATAGATGCATTAATTAAATAAGATATATTGTGATATCCCAACATATCCATGTTCCAACATGGAACAAACTTCGGCTTCACCTGCAACTAACAATGCTATAAGAGGGGCTGAGCAAAAGCGGTAACATAGCCAAACAACGGTTTGCTAGGAAGGTGGGTTAGAGGCTTGACATGGTAATATGGGAGGCATGATATAACAAGTGGTAGGTAGCGCGACATAGCGATAGAGCGAATGATACGTCCATTTTGCATCTTGCTTTTATATCGATATTTATTGCATTATGGGCTCTTATTTCACATTATGTCACAATACTTATGGCTATTCTCTCTTATTTTACAAGGTTTACATAAGGAGGGAGAATGCCGGCAGCTGGAATTCTGGGCTGGAAAAGGAGCAAATATTAGAGACATATTCTACACAACTCCAAAAGTCCTGAAACTCCATGGAATACCTTATAATAAATAATGAAAAATCATCGCCAAAGATGAAGACCAGGGGCCCACACCCTGCTCACGATGGTGGGGGCGCCCCCCTAGGGCGCGCCCCCTACCTCATGGGCCCCCTGGTGGCTCTCCGATGACCATCTTCTCCTATATGAAGTCTTTCGTCGAGAAAAAAATAAGAAGCAACCTTTCGGGACGAAACTCCGCCGCCACGAGGCGGAACCTTGGCGGATCCAATCTAGAGCTCCGGCAGAGCTGTTCTGCCGGGAAACTTCCCTCCCAGAGGGGGAAATCATCGCCATCGTCATCACCAATGCTCCTCTCATCAGGAGAGGGCAATCTCCATCAACATCTTCATCAGCACCATCTCATCTCAAAACCCTAGTTCATCTCTTGTATCCAATTCTTGCCTCCAAGTCTGGGATTGGTGCTAGTAGGTTGCTAGTAGTGTTAATTACTCTTTGTAGTTGATGCTAGTTGGTTTAATTGGTCGAAGATCATTTGTTCAGATCCTTTATGCATATTAATACCCCTCTGATTATGAACATGTTTATGTTTTGTGAGTAGTTACGTTTGTTCCTGAGGACAAGGGAGAAGTCTTGCTATTAGTAGTCATGTCAATTTGGTATTCGTTCGATATTTTGATGAGATGTATGTTGTCTAGCCTCTAGTGATGTTATGTGAATGTCGACTACATAACAATTCACCATTATTTGGGCCTAGAGGAAGGCATTGTGAAGTAATAAGTAGATGACGGGATGCTAGAGTGACAGAAGCTTAAACCCTAGTTTATGCGTTGCTTCGTAAGTGGCTGATTTGGATCCATATGTTTCATGGTATGGTTAGGTTTACCTTAATACTTTTGTTGTAGTTGCGGATGCTTGCAATAGAGGTTAATCATAAGTGGGATGCTTGTTCAAGTAAGAACAGAACCCAAGCACTGGTCCACCCACATATCAAATTATCAAAGTACCGAACATGAATCATATGAACGTGATGAAAACTAGCTTCACGATATTCCCATGTGTCCTCGGGAGAGCTTTTCCTTATATAAGAGTTTGTCCAGGCTTGTCCTTTGGTACAAAAAGGATTGGGCCACCTTGCTGCACTTTATTTACTTTTGTTACTTGTTGCTCGTTACAAATTATCTCATCACAAAACTATCTGTTACCACTTATTTCAGTACTTGCAGAGAATACCTTGCTAAAAACCGTTTATCATTTCATTCTGCTCCTCGTTGGGTTCGACACTCTTACTTATCGAAAGGACTACGATAGATCCCCTATACTTGTGGGTCATCAAGACTCATTTCTGGCGCCGTTGCCGGGGAGTGAAGTGCCTTTGGTAGGTGGAATTTGGTAAGGAAAAATTTATGTAGTGTGCTGAAATTTACTGTCATTTGTTACTATGGAAAGTAATCCTCTGAGGGGCTTGTTCGGGGTATCTTCACCCCGACCAGTAGAGCAAAGAGTTGCTCCTCAACCTACTGAACCTACTGAAAATGAAAATGAAATTCCTTATGAGTATCCTTCGGGTATGATAGAAAAACTGCAAGCTAATCCTTTTACAGGAGATGGAACAAAGCATCCTGATGAACACCTAATATATGAGGATGAAGTTTGTGGATTATTTAAGCTTGCAGGTATACCCGATGATGTTGCTAAGAAGAAGGTCTTCCGTTTATCTTTGAAGGGAGACGCATTGGTATGGTATAGGTTATGTGATGATACGAGATCATGGAACTATAGAAGATTGAAATTGGAATTTCATCAAAAGTATTACCCTATGCATCTTGTTCATCGTGACCGCAATTATATATATAATTTTTGGCCTCGCGAAGGAGAAAGCATCGCTCAAGCTTGGGGGAGGCTTAAATCAATGATATATTCATGCCCCAATCATGAGCTCTTAAGAGAAATGATTATTCAAAAAAATTATGCTCGGCTTTCTGAAAATAATCGCACCATGCTCGATACTTCTTGTGCTGGCTCTTTTATGATGAAGACTATTGGATTTAGATGGGATTTATTGGATAGAATTAAACGCAACTTTGAAGATTGGGACCTCGACAATGGTAAGGAGTCAGGTATGACACCTAAGTTTGATTGTGTTAAATCTTTTATGGATACCGATATTTTCCGTAAGTTTAGCACTAAATATGGACTTGATTCTGAGATAGTAGCTTCTTTCTATGAATCTTTTGCTACTTATGTTGATCTCCCTAAGGAGAAGTGGTTTAAATATCATCCTCCCATAGAAGTTAAAGTAGCTGCACCTATTAAAGTTGAAGAAAAGATTGTCACTTATAATGATCCTATTGTTCCTACTTCTTATGTTGAGAAACCACATTTCCCTGTTAGGATAAAGGATCATGCTAAAGCTTCAATTGTGGTTCATAAAAGCAATATTAAAACATATACACCCTCCTGAGCAAGTTAAAGTTGAACCTAGTATTGCTATTGGTTAAAGGATCTCTTGTCTGATAATATGATGGGCATGTTATTTATTTCTGTGATGAAACTGCTAGAATTGCTAGACCCCGGATACTAAATAAACATAGACCTGTTGATAGGCATGCATGCTATTTTTGTCAAAATAGGATATCATTGTTATCATGGCTTATGTGATATGGGTGCCTAGTGCTAGTTCAATACCTATTCTTTATACAAGAAATTATGCATGACATTGCACCTATTGAGTTAGAAGATACTGATGTTACAATTAAACTTGCCAATAGAGATACTATTTCACCAATTGGGAATTGTGAGAGATGTTGAAGTCTTGTGTGGGAAAACTAAATATCCTGTTGATTTTCTTGTTCTTGGTTCCCCACAAGATAGCTTTTGTCCCATTATATTTGGTAGACCCTTCTTGAACACTGTTAATGCTAAGATAGACTGCGAAAAGGAATGTTGTTACTATTTGCTGGATGATATGACTCATGAATTTAATTTCTCTAAATTTAGTAAACAACACCGTGAAGAAGAATTGTCTAGTAAGGATGAAATTATTGGTCTTGCTTCAATTGCCGTACCTCCTAGTGATCCTTTAGAACAATATCTGCTAGACCATGAGAATGATATGTTTATGAATGAAAGAAGGGAAATAGATGAAGTATTCTTTAAACAGGAACCTATGCTGAAACACAATTTGCCTGTTGAAATCCTAGGGGATCCCCCTCCACCTAAGGGTGATCCCGTGTTTGAGCTTAAACCGTGGCCTAATAATCTTAAATATGCATATCTTGATGAAAAGAAGATATATCCTGTTATTATTAGTGCTAACCTTTCAGAGCAAGAAGAAGAAAGATTATTGAAAACTCTGAAGAAGCACCATGCTGCTATTGGATATACTCTTGATGATCTTAAGGGAATTAGTCCCACTCTATGTCAACATAAAATAAATTCGGAAGCAGATGCCAAACCAGTTCGTGATCCTCAACGACGTCTGAATCCTAAGATGAAAGAAGTGGTAATAAAAGAAATACTAAAGCTTCTGGAGGCAGTATAATTTATCCCATTGCTGATAGTATGTGGGTAAGTCATGTTCATTGTGTCCCTAAGAAGGGAGGTATTACTGTTGTTCCTAATAATAAAGATGAATTGATTCCACAAAGAATTATTACATGTTATAGGATGGTAATTGATTTCCTCAAATTTAATAAGGATACTAAGAAAGATAATTACCCCTTACCTTTTATCGATCAAATGCTAGAAAGATTATGCAAACATACACATTACTGCTTTCTAGATGGTTATTCTGGTTTATCTCAAATACCTGTGTCGGCTAAAGATCAATCAAAGACTACTTTTACAAGCCCTTTTGGTACTTTTGCTTATAGACGTATGCCTTTTGGTGGATGTAATGCACCTGCTACCTTTCAAAGATGCATGATGGCTATATTCTCTGACTTTTGTGAAAAGATTTGTGAGGTTTTTATGGACGACTTTTCCGTCTATGGGTCTACTTTTGATGATTGCTTGAGCAATCTTGATCGAGTTTTGCAAAGATGTGAAGAAACTAATCTTGTCTTGAATTGGGAAAAGTGCCACTTTATGGTTAATGAGGGTATTGTCTTGGGGCATAAATTTTCTGACAGAGGTATTGAAGTTGATAAAGCCAAGGTTGATGCTATTGAAAAGATGCCATGTCCCAAGGACATCAAAGGTATAAGAAGTTTCCTTGGTCACGCCGGATTTTATAGGAGGTTCATTAAGGACTTCTCAAAAAAATTCCGCCTCTGTCTAATTTATCACAAAAAGATATACCATTTGTCTTTGATGAGGATTGTGTAGAAGCATTTGAAATACTTAAGAAAGCATTAGTCTCTGCACCTATTGTTCAGCCACCTGAGTGGAATTTACCCTTTGAAATTATGTGTGATGCTAGCGATTATGCTGTAGGTGTTGTTCTAGGGCAAAGAATTGATAAGAAATTAAATGTTATCCATTATGCTAGTAAGAATCTAGACAATGCTCAAAGAAATTATGCTACTACTGAAAAAGAACTTTTAGCAGTTGTATTTGCTTGTGATAAGTTCAGACCTTATATTGTTGATTCTAAAGTAACTATCCACACTGATCATGATGCTATTAAATATCTTATGGAGAATAAAGATGCTAAACCTAGACTTATTGGATGGGTTCTCTTGCTACAAGAATTTGATTTGCATATTGTTGATAGAAAGGAGCTGAGAACCCCGTTGCAGACAACTTATCTAGGTTAGAGAATGTTCTTGATGACCCACTACCTATTGATGATAGCTTTCCTGATGAACAATTAAATGTCATAAGTACTTCTCATACTACTCCTTGGTATGCTGATTATGCTAATTACATTGTTGCTAAATTTATACCACCTAGTTTCACATACCAACAAAAGAAAAAGTTCTTCTATGATTTGAGACATTACTTTTGGGATGACCCACATCTTTATAAAGAAGGAGTAGATGGTGTTATTAGACGTTGTGTACCTGAATATGAACAGGAACAGATCCTACGCAAGTGCCACTCTGAAACTTATGGAGGACACCACGCGGGAGATAGAACTGCACATAAGGTATTGCAATCCGGTTTTATTGGCCTACTCTCTTCAAGGATGCCCGTAAGTTTGTCCTATCTTGTGATGAATGTCAAAGAATTGGTAATATTAGTAGACATCAAGAAATGGCTATGAATTATTCACTTGTTATTGAACCGTTTGATGTTTGGGTCTTTGATTATATGGGACCATGTCCTGCCTCTAATGGATATACACATATTTTAGTTGATGTTGATTACGTTACTAAGTGGGTAGAAGCTATTCCAACTAGTAGTGCTGATCATAAAACTTCTATTAAAATGCTTAACGAAGTTATTTTTTCGAGGTTTGGAGTCCCTAGATATTTAATGACTGATGGTGGTTCACATTTTATTCATGGTCCTTTCCGTAAAATGCTTGCTAAATATGACGTCAATCATTGAATTGCATCTCCGTATCACCCACAGTCTAGTGGTCAAGTAGAATTGAGTAATAGAGAACTTAAATTAATTTTGCAAAAGACTGTCAATAGGTCTAGAAAGAATTGGTCCAAGAAACTTGATGATGCATTATGGGTCTATAGAACTGCATATAAAAATCCTATGGGTATGTCTCTGTATAAAATGGTCTAAGGAAAAGCATGTCACTTACCTCTCGAACTAGAACACAAGGCTTATTTGGCTATTAGAGAACTAAATTATGATTTTGAACTTGCCGGTGAGAAGAGGTTATTTGATATTAACTCACTTGATGAATGGAGAACCCAAGCTTATGAAAATGCCAAGTTGTTTAAAGAAAAGATTAAAAGATGGCATGACAAAAGGATACAAAAGCGTGAGTTTAATGTAGGTGATTATGTATTGCTATACAACTCCCGTTTAAGATCTTTTGCAGGGAAACTTCTCTCTCAATGGGAAGGCCCCTACGTTATCGAGGAGGTCTATCGTTCCGGTGCCATAAAAATCAACAACTTCGAAGGCACAAATCCGAGGGTGGTGAACGGTCAAAGAATCAAACATTATATCTCAGGTAATCCCTATAAATGTTGAAACTAATGTTATTGAAACCGTAACCCCGGAGGAGTACATAAGGGACACTTTCCAGAACGTTTCAGACTCCGAAAAGGAATAGGTATGTGGTACGGTAAGTAAACCGACTCCAAAACAGTTCTAATAGGCAATATTTCTCCGTTTTGGAATATTTAAGAAAAATAGGAAAATAAGAAGCAGTCCGGAAGGACACGAGGGCCCCACGAGGGTGGAGGGCGCACCCTACCCCTGGGCTGCACCTTGCCTCGTGGGCACCTCGTGTGCCTTCCGGACTTCGTTTTCTTGCATGATACTTCTTTTGGTCGGTAAAAATTCATTATATAATCTCCCGAAGGTTTTGACCACCGTATCACGCAAATATCTCCTGTCTTTGTTTTGAGCCGTCCTGTTGCAGACAGAGCAACGTGTCGTCCCAGGATTCGGAAGGAGAAAGCTATGTGGCTGATTACCTTGCAGACCCTAAGGTCTATGGAGAGGTGGAGCATTATGGTTGGACTACGGAAGAAGAAGAAGACTATGAACCCAAGGGAAAGGAGGAGACGAGCCCATATGAAGATGAAGTCCCACTACCTCAACCTGGGGACATGCATGTGGAGTTCAAAAATTCAAGCCTCCCGGATAGGGTAAACAAACCTAAGATCGAGTTTATCCCTTTTCGACTCTTGCAGGAAAACAAGCAGGAACTATGCAAAAAGATACTGATCCTTGAATAGGAGATCGAGGACCTAAGGGACCAAAATTCTGTCCTCAAATGCAAATTAAGGAAGAAGCCTACGCCATCAACAAATTCACCACCGTCTCCTCCAACAAAGAAGAATTGAGTACCTGGTATGGGCACTCCACTTGGCAACTGCCAAGCTTGGGGGAGTGCCCCGGTATCGTATCACCATCACTTTTATCTTTACCACTTTTCTTAGTTCGATCCTTTTGGTAATATTTTGATCTAGTAGAATAAAGTTTATGGCATGATATAGTTTTAAGTTTTGCTTTATGATCTCTCTATGTAATCGAGTCCGTGAGCTATATAATAAAGATTAGTGTTGAGTCAAGGGCTTGATTTTCTTGCTATGATCTTCGGTGAATAAAAGAAAAGAGAAAAAGAATAAGAAGAAACAAAAGTTCATATTGATCTTATTGATAGTAATGACTTCACATAGAAAGAGTGTGATGATTAAAAGTTGTTGGGAGTTGGCAGACATAGCTTTGGTCATCGTTGCAATTAATAGGAAGTAATATGGAAAGAGAGGTTTCACATATAAATATACTATTATTGACATCTTTTATGATTGGGAGCACTCATCAAAATATGACATGCTAAAGAGTTGATGTTGGACAAGGAAGACAACGTAATGGGTTATGTTTTCTTGTATCTGAGATAAAGTATGTTGTCATGGATCATCCAACATGTTGAGCTTCCCTTTCCCCCTCATGCTAGCCAAATTCTTAGCACCAAGTAGAGATACTACTTGTGCTTCCAAATACCCTTAAACAAGTTTTGCCATGAGAGTCCACCATTTCTACCTATGGATTGAATAAGATCCTTCAAGTTGTCATCGGTGCAAAGCAATAAAAATTGCTCTCTAAATATGTATGATTGATTGGTGTGGGAGAAATAAGCTTTATACGATCTTTTGATGTGGAAGTAATAAAAGCGACAGACTGCATAATAAAGGTTTATATCACAAGGGGCAATATAAAGTGACGTTCTTTCGCATTAAGATTTTGTGCATCCAACCATAAAAGCGCATGGCAACCTCTACTCCCCTCTGCGAAGGGCCTATCTTTTATTATTATCTTCTACCTTATGAAAGTGTCTTGGTGATCTTCACCTCTCCTTTTTCATTTTATCATTCGGCAAGCTCAGTATGTTGGAAAGAACTTGATATATATAGCTAATTGGATGTGGGTTTGCATAAACTATTATTGTTGACATTACCCTTGAGGTAAAAGGTTGGGAGGCAAAACTATAAGCCCTTATCTTTCTATGTGTCCGATTAAAACTTCATACCACAAGTATTGCGTGAGTGTTAGCAATTGTGAAAGACTAAATGATAGTTGAGTATGTGGACTTGCTGAAAAGCTCATATATTGACTCTTTTCGATGTTATGATAAATTGCAATTGCTTCAATGACTGAGATTATAGTTTGTTAGTTTTCAATGAAGTTTCTGATTCATACTTGGAATTGTGAATGAATTGTTACTTTAGCATAAGAAATCATATGAAATATATATCTTGTTGTTCTAAGAATGATCATGATGCCCTCATGTCTGTATTTTATTTTATCGACACCTCTATCTCTAAACATGTGGACATATTTTTCGATACCGGGCTTCCGCTTGAGGACAAGCGAGGTCTAAGCTCGGAGGAGTTGATACGTCCATTTTCCATCATGATTTTATATCGATATTTATTGCATTATGGGCTCTTATTTCACATTATGTCACAATACTTATGGCTATTCTCTCTTATTTTACAAGGTTTACATAAGGAGGTAGAATGCCGGCAGCTGGAATTCTGGGCTAGAAAGGAGCAAATATTAGAGACCCATTCTGCACAACCCCAAAAGTCCTAAAACTCCATGGAATACCTTATAATAAATAATGAAAAATCCTCGCCAAAGATGAAGACCAGCGGGCCCACACCCTGCTCACGAGGGTGGGGGTGCGCCCCTAGGGCGCGCTCCCCTACCTCGTGGCCTCCCTGGTGGCTCTCTGATGACCATCTTCTCCTATATGAAGTTTTTCGTCGAGAAAAAAAATAAGAAGCAACCTTTCGGGACAAAATTCCGCCGCCACAAGGCAGAACCTTGGCGGATCCAATCTAGAGCTCCGGCAGAGCTGTTCTGCTGGGGAAACTTCCCTCCCGGAGGGGGAAATCATCACCATCGTCATCATCAACGCTCCTCTCATCGGGAGAGGGCAATCTCCATCAACACCTTCATCAGTACCATCTCATCTCAAAACCCTAGTTCATCTCTTGTATCCAATTCTTGTCTCCAAGTCTGGGATTGGTGCTAGTAGGTTGCTAGTAGTGTTAATTACTCCTTGTAGTTGACGCTAGTTGGTTTAATTGGTGGAAGGTCATATGTTCAAATCCTTTATGCATATTAATACCCCTCTGATTATGTACATGTTTATTCTTTGTGAGTAGTTATGTTTGTTCCTGAGGACAAGGGAGAAGTCTTGCTATTAGTAGTCATGTGAATTTGGTATTCGTTTGATATTTTGATGAGATGTATGGTGTCTAGCCTCTAGTGGTGTTATGTGAACATCGACTACATAACAATTCACCGTTATTTGGGCCTAGAGGAAGGTATTGGGAAGTAATAAGTAGATGATGGGTTGCTAGAGTGACAGAAGCTTAAACCCTAGTTTATGCGTTGCTTCATAAGGGGCTGATTTGGATCCATATGTTTCATGCTATGGTTAGGTTTACCTTAATACTTTTGTTGTAGTTGAGGATGCTTGCAATAGAGGTTATTCATAAGTGGGATTCTTGTTCAAGTAAGAACAGCACCCAAGCACTGGTCCACCCACATATCAAATTATCAAAGTACCGAAGGCGAATCATATGAACGTGATGAAAACTAGCTTGACGATATTACCATGTGTCCTCGAGAGCGCTTTTCCTTATATAAGAGTTTGTCCAGGCTTGTCCTTTGCTACAAAAAGGATTGGGCCACCTTGCTGCACTTTATTTACTTTTGTTACTTGTTGCTCGTTACAAATTATCTCATCACAAAACTATCTGTTACCACTTATTTCAGTACTTGCAGAGAATACCTTGCTGAAAACCATTTATCATTTCCTTCTGCTCCTCCTTGGGTTCGACACTCTTACTTATCGAAAGGACTATGATAGATCCCCTATACTTGTGGGTCATCAGCGAACAACTAGCAAGAAAAGATAGAAGTGATATCGAAGGTATGGTCCTCTTGCCTGAGATCCCGCAAGGAAGAAGAATGAGTCCATGAAGAAGACAAACAGATGAAGTCGAACGGATCCTCACAACTCCAGAATGAAACCGAAGCTAACGAGAGAAGCAACCCGGAAAGAAGCAAGCAACAAAGTAAACAACCTTCAAATAAACATGGAATGATGCACAATCAAGTACGATGCATGTCCGATTTAATGCGGCATGGCATGGTAAAGTGCAACAAACAACACCACAAGTTAAGTGGAACTCAATATGCAACGAGTTGCATATTGACAAAACACCACATGACTTATTTAGTTCTCTCTCGGTTATGTACTCAACAATATTAAATGTTATTAAACATGCCAAGAGGTGAAGCATATGAAAACTACCTATCTAGGCAAGTTTAAATGAGACCGGAACGATAAACAACAATTCTGGAAAATCCCCATGTGCAATTTATGGATTTGGTACTGTTCTATCCAAAACCCAATTTTGGATTTGTTAAACATGCAAGAAGAGTGCACGATGTTAAACTAGGCATTTTTCCACCCCATTTACATATAAAGTTTGTTAAGTTTGGAGCTACGGTTATTTAGGTATGAAATAAAGCATTTTAACATGGCATTTAAACAAATTAAAGCAAACAACATTTTTAACATTTCAAAAAAGGATGAACGTGGCATATTATGAAACTAGATGAAATTCTAGTCATTTTCATATATAAATCATTTTAATCCGATGCACCATTTGAGTTATTAAATGCATGAACTAGAGGGACTAATCTATAAAACAGTTATTCCCTGGATAATAGACAAAATCGAAGCGCAGGAAAAAAACAACACATGCCGAATCTTCTGGTGGATGGGGCACTCACCATGGGCCAAGCCCAGTCGGTGGAGAGGTAGGCCGGAAGGGGGCGCTAGGCCTTGCGCAGTGTTGGGCCTCGCAGGCCGGTGGGATCTTGGCTGTGGAGATCTCGGATGGGCCTTGAGTGCTGGAAGGCTTGCAGGCGGTCAATGGGGCCGTAGCTCTCTGCTCGATCCAGGAGCATGGCGGCGCCGCAACAGCCACCAGCGAGGCATGTGAAGGCCAGGAACGATGAGTGTCGGTGTCAAAACTGGCGGATCTCGGTAGGGGGTCCCGAACTGTGCGTCTAAGGCAGATGGTAACTGGAGGCAGGGGACACGATGTTTTACCCAGGTTCGGGCCCTCTTGATGCAGGTAAAACCCTACGTCCTGCTTGATTATTCTTGATAATATGAGTAGTACAATAGTTGATCTACCAGGAGATCAGAGAGGCTAAACCCTAGAAGCTAGCCTATGGTATGATTGTATGTTGTCCTACGGACTAAAACCTTCTGGTTTATATAGACACCGGAGGGGGCTAGGGTTACACAGAGTCGGTTACAAGGAAGGAGATCTACATATCCGTATTGCCAAGCTTGCCTTCCACGCCAAGGAGAGTCCCATCCGGACACGGGACGAAGTCTTCAATCTTGTATCTTCATAGTCCAACAGTCCGGCCAAAGGATATAATCCGGCTGTCCGGATACCCCCTAATCCAGGACTCCCTCAGTAGCCCCCGAACCAGGCTTCAATGACGTCAAGTCCGACACGCAGTATTGTCTTCGGCATTGCAAGGCGGGTTCTCTCCAAATTTTGAATGTTTGTTAAGCAGTGTCCGGCCCCATAAATGTTGGACCTCTTGGCTTCTGCGCCCAATAAGGGCTATCTCCACGCGTCGAATGAATACGAGGAGCCAGGGCGTTTTTACATTCGCCCCCCTAGCCAGATAAATAAATTGTCTATTAAAGGGATGGGGATTCTTAGATCCAATCCATATCATCCTCCCCCAGCGAGAATCCATCGGAGCGCGCTTCGGAAAAATCCACTCCAGCATGGCCGACCTCCGCAGCTCCTCCTCCCGCCCCCGTAGCCCTAAGCCCGGTGATTGGGAGAGGTGTTCTGTCCCACACAGTCGATTAGTCGAACTGCAGACTAAGGGATTTCTCCCTCCAGCGTATATGGTTCCCGTCCGAGCCGGGCTCGCCACCTACAATGGCGGGGAGCAAGCGGAGAGCTTCCCCAGCCCCTCTACGGGGGAGCGGGTATGCCTTGTTCCTTACTTATTAAGGGGACTCGGATTTCCAATTCATCCGTTCCTCCGCGGGCTCCTGGAGTTTTACGGCCTCCAACTGCATAATTTCACCCCTGCTTCCATATTACACATCGCCGGCTATGTTGCCCTCTGCGAGTTATTCCTGGGCTGCGAGGCTCATTTCGAGCTGTGGAAAAGGTTATTTTGCCTCGTCCCCCGCACACAGGAGGGGTCACTTTATCAAGTGGGCGGAGCCGAAATATGGCGCATCGCCGAAACCGGATACCTGTCCGGTACTCCGAAGAAGACGTCCGAGGACTGGCCTTCGGAATGGTTTTATATGGAGGACGTCCCCCTTCCGGACCCTGTTCGGCGGGGTCTTCCTGAGTTCAACAATGCTCCTCTGAAGAAACGCCGAAGCTGGCGCCCACGGAGCCCCCAGGAGGAAGACAACGGAGAAGTCCTTTACCTGATGAACCGGATTAAAGCGCTGGCTCAATCAGGATTGACAGTAATCGAGGTTATGTCAATATGCATAATGCGGGGAGTGCAGCCACTTCAATATCGAGGGCACCCCCTGTGGTGTTTTAACGGGGAAGACGATGCCACCCGTTGCGGGCGTAAGGGTCCGGACAACGCTGCTGCTTTAGCAAAAATCCTGTCCGAGCTGTTCAAGGGAGAGGAAGAGGAGTTCATCCGCATCAAGCCACGGGATGGATTCTCCATGTACAACCCTCCAAGCTGGGTGAGTTATATCTCCTTACTCCCATTCTTCCCACATTCTTTGTCGTAGGTACTCACCTTGCCATTTTACGGCAGGAACTGCGAAAAGCCATAAGGGAGGTCAACAGCCCGGTCCCCACAACCAGAGGACCCTGACCGGGCCCTCGGTCCCGGACTCGAAGAAGATCCGGACATATTCGTGGAGCTGATAGACCGGCAGTTCTATCAATTGAGCTGTGATGACGCCATGGTAGCCATTACGGCCGACTATCCCGGACTGCTCCCTGCGTCGCTCGTAAGAAAAACCAAAATCCCAACTCCAAAAACTAGGATCCCCTTTTAGATACTTCACCTACCATATACATATGGTGTTTTACAGGGAAGGCATTCGGGAAACCGTGCCGAACCCGCAGCAACCCGCCAACAAGAGGCACCGAGGCCGGGTAGGCCAAAAAGGAGGGCGGTCAGGACGGAGACGCCGTCGCAGAGGTATGACAAAAACCCCGCTCCATGGTTGTCGTCTTTCTCAAAATGTAATGACGTCCATGCTTCTTTAACAGAAAAAACGCTCGCCGGAATATGTCCGGTGAGGCTGCCGGTCATGCTTCCACCAGTCGGGCTCCAGGACCGGACATAGAGGCGGAAGCCAACATGGGGCAGACGCCGGATACTCCCCCTACAGAGGATGCGGATAGACTATCTGCTACAAATTCAAAAGTGGGGAGCGCCATGAATCATAGGCGTCGCCGGGCCGTACTCCGTGACGCTTGCTTCTCACCAGAGGCATTTGATGCCTTCAATTCTGGAGACGCGTACCTCCGTGCTGCTCAAAATGGTCTAGCCAGAGCCACGGACCAGTATGTAAGGGATGTACGGGTAAGCAAATCTGACGATTATATGTATCAGTAGCCCCTAGACTTGAAACAGTTAGCAGAACTGATTTAAGGATCATCTATTGTGCAGGTTCTTACAGAGAAGAATACTCGACTGTCACAGGAGCTGGAGGAATGCAAGACCCAACTTCGGGCCGCCGTTGCCGCATTGAAGGAACCTAAAAAGTCCCCAGCTGGTAACATTTCTTTCAAAGAATGATAGGTACCATATAGCGTGCGGTGTGGCTGCAGATCTAACAATAGATATTGCAGATGAATCCAGAGAGAATCCGGAGGACCAGCATGTCGTACGACAGCTAAAGGCTGGCGAACGCGTGCTGACTGAGGTCAGGCGGGAGAAAAACAATCTCCAAGACGCCAATACCAAGCTGAGCGTGGAACTGAAGGATGTTCGAGCCCAGCTTGCGGACTCCGAGAAGGAGAATAAGCGGCTTCGACGCGGCATTTTCAGTAAGTGCTTGGATGAACCCTTAAAAGGGGGCGGCGGAGAAGCTGGCTAACAGAATTATGTCTGCAGGTATGCTGACGGGTCGTCCCGCGGAGGAGATGCCCGGGTCTGCGGGTGATCTTCTACCCGAGCTCTCACGACTGCACGAACAAGTTCGGCAGGTGATGCAAGGTATTGCCCAGGCCTTGTGGCCATCCGTCTCCCTGCCAGAAGGCATTGGAGAGCTTGCGGAGAAGCTCAAGGGAGCACGGCGGCGCTTCCGATTATGGAAGATATCGGCCTGCCGTCAAGGTGCCAGGGAAGCCTGGGCCATGGTGAAGACGCGGTATACCAAGGCTGACCCAAACCACATGGCCGAGGTCGGACCTGTGGGGCCCGATGGGAAAGAGATCCCCGTTAGCTTAGTGTATGGGCAAGTAGAATTAGCCGCAAAGTATTCCCAACAGGATTGTAGGCTAGACAGCCTGTTGGATGGTATAGAAGAGGAATTTAGTCAGTCTACATGACTATGTAATTAAAGTGACATGTATAATGCCTTCTAGCCGGATTGTAAATCATTTGTCATGGCGGACCTTTTCGCTTCAACCTCAGGACCCGATAGTCCGGAGTGTGTCCGAATACCCGCTCAGTTATATAAGAACCGGGGTATGCGTGGAAACCAGGCGTAGGGGTCATTAGTGCTTGAACAGACAAGTACCCAACTAGTTATGTTATATTACATGGGTAGTAAGAAACATCTTCCAGGGAGAATAGTTCCGTTAGGGGTTCCTTTCCCTGGGTACGCATGCCCTAAAGTGCATGTCCGGACTGCGAGAGGAGACGCAGGCAAAAACATCTGGGGGCACATATGGAAAATAAATAAAAATCATCTTTTGTTCACCGACCGAATATTCCCTTAAGAACGCTAGCTTTCGGCTTCACCCAGTCTGAGGTACACATCCGGCTGACCCGGCAGTAACAATCGCAGAGGTGCTCCCCTTATGCCCTAGCCGAATTAACGGGAACGTAGGGCATAAATACAAGAGCCAGGCAACCCAGCTTGGCCAAAACTTAAGTCATATCGATGCATATAATGGCGAAGAAAAGGTACATGCGGAAGAATAACACATGTGCGGGGCATGAAGCCCAGATAAATAATTAAGCTTCTGTGTAAGAAGCCCCCAGGTATAATGAGCGCGGTTAGCGCGTCTATAGTGTGCAAGCGAGGCACAAGTTGGCCCTTGAAGGCCTTGAGAAAGAATAAAAGAAAGAAAGAGAAAAAGACAGATAATGTATATGCAAAAAATGGACAGAGGAAAGAGACGAACATAGAGTCCGGCGCTAGGCGTAGAATCTTCGGAGTCTGGCTGCGTTCCATGGGTTCGGCTCAAGTCGATTATTCGATGCATCCCGCAGACGGTACGCTCCACCGGTCAGAACTTGGTCAATAATGAAGGGACCTTCCCATTTGGGCTCAAGCTTTGTTTTTTTTCTTCTCCGGCAGGCGTAGAACTAACTCGCCAAGGTTATATGTTTTGGCCCATACTTCTTTGCTTTGGTATCTGCGAGCCTGTTGCTGATAGAATGCGGAACGGGCTTTTGCCACGTCGCGCTCCTCCTCCAGGGTGTCCAGACTGTCCTGCCGATCGAGCTCGGCTTCTCTTTCTTCGTACATGCGCACTCGAGGTGAGTCATGAATTATGTCGCAGGGCAGAACCGCCTCTGCGCCGTACACCATAAAGAAGGGTGTGTATCCTGTAGTATGATTCGGCGTGGTCCGCAGCCCCCACAGTACAGAGTCGAGCTCCTCTACCCAGTGCGTGTTAGACTCCTTTAAGGACCGAACTAGTCTAGGTTTAATGCCGCTCATGATAAGACCATTTGCTCGCTCAACTTGGCTGTTGGTTTGTGGGTGATAGACGGAAGCATAATCGAGCTTGATGCCCATGTTGCTACACCAGAGTTTTACCTTGTCCGCCGTGAAGTTCGTGCTGTTGTCAGTGATGATGCTGCGGGGGACGCCATAACGATGTACAACCCCGGATATGAAGTCTATCACCGGTCCGGATTTGGCTGTTTTAACAGGTTTGGCTTCTATCCATTTGGTGAATTTATCCACCATGACCAGTAAGTATTTTTTCTTATGGGTTCCCCCTTTAAGGGGTCCAACCATGTCAAGCCCCCAGACCGCAAAGGGCCAGGTAATGGGGATTGTTTGGAGGGCGGTGGGTGGCATGTGGCTTTGGTTTGCAAAAAGATGGCAACCGACGCAGCATTGGACCAAGTCCTGTGTGTCTGCCCTGGCCGTCGGCCAATAAAAACTTGTACGGAAGGCCTTGCTTACAAGGGCCCGGGCTGCGGCGTGGTGGCCGCTGAGTCCGGCGTGAATTTCTGCCAAAAGCTCTTCCCTTCCTCTCCGGAGATGCACCTTTGAAGGATTCGGGTAGTACTTTTTTATACAACTCTCCCTCGTGGACCCTGTAGGCTTTAGATCGCCGCACTATGCAGCGTGCCTCATTTGGGTCCTCAGGAAGTTCCTGCCTAGTTAGGTAGGACAGGCCTGGTTCTGTCCACGGGGCGATGATGGCCATTATTACGTGGGCTGAAGGTGTTATTTCAGTGGCAGAGCCTCTGATTATGTCAGAGTGTTCGGTATCGGGCATTTTGGCTGGGTTCGGACTATTGTTACCGGTGTCCCCTTCCCATACCACGGATGGCTTGAACAGCCTCTCGAAAAATATGTTGGGGGGATCGCATCGTGTTTTGCACCAATGAGGGCGAGGATATCCGCCGCCTGATTGTTTTCCCGAGCCACATGGTGAAATTCGAGCCCCTCGAACCGAACTGACATCTTTAGGACGGCGTTTCGATAGGCCGCCATCTTCAGATCCTTGGCATCGAAGTCTCCATTTATTTGGGATATTGTGAGGTTTGAATCCCCACGCACCTCCAGGCGTTGAATGCCCATCGAAACTGCCATCCGAAGACCATGTAACAGGGCTTCGTATTCGGCTGCATTGTTGGAGTCTGTATACAGTATCTGCAGTACGTATTGGACTATATCTCTGGTTGGGGACGTCAGGACGACGCCAGCCCCCAGACCAGCCATCATTTTGGAGCCGTCGAAGTGCATGATCCAATTGGAGTATGCGCCGTACTCTTTAGGTAGTTCGGCTTCCGTCCATTCGGCGACAAAGTCGGCCAATACTTGCGATTTAATGGATCGCCGGGGTTTGTATGTTATGTCGAACAGGAGGACCTCAATGGCACATTTGGCAATCCGGCCCGTGGTGTCGTGGTTGTTTATAATATCATTAAGTGGCACTTCCGAGGCTACTGTAATCGAACACTCTTGAAAGTAGTGTCGCAGCTTCCGGGATGCCATGAATACCGCATAGGCTATCTTTTGATAATGTGGGTACCGTGACTTGCATGGAGTGAGGACAGTGGATACATAATATACCGGCTTTTGAAGGGGGAATTTATGTCCGTCCGCTTCTCGTTCGACGACGAGCACTGCGCTTACAACCTGATGAGTTGCCGCAATGTACTACAACATTGGTTCGCCGATGTTTGGCGCGGCCAGGATTGGGTTGGTTGCCAGTATGGCTTTTATTTCTTCCAATCCGGCTGTGGCAGCGTCCGTCCACTCGAAGTGTTCGGTGCACCGAAGGAGGCGATAAAGGGGTAATGCCTTTTCTCCTAAGCGGGAGATAAAGCGGCTTAGAGCCGCCACACATCCAGTTAATTTCTGGATTTGTTTGAGGTCTGTTGGGGTAGCCAACTATGAGAGAGCTCGGATTTTGGCCGGATTAGGTTCAATTCCTCTACTGGAGACAATGAAGCCCAGGAGCTTTCCGGCCGGTACGCCGAAAACGCATTTTTCTAGATTGAGCTTGATGTCGTATTTTCGAAGGTTGTCGAATGTGAGCCTCAAGTCATCTATTAGAGAGTCGACGTGCTTGGTTTTGACGACCACATCATCTACGTATGCCTCTACTGTTTTGTCAATCTGTTTCTCTAGACATGTCTGAATCATGCGCTGATATGTTGCGCCGGCATTTTTGAGCCCGAAAGGCATTTTGTTGAAACAAAAGGGGCCGTATGGTGTGATAAATGCCGTTGCGGCTTGGTCGGACTCCGCCATCTTGATTTGGTGGTAGCCGGAGTATGCGTCGAGGAAACACAATGACTCGTGTCCTGCGGTAGCATCGATAATTTGATCAATGCGGGGGAGGGGGAAGGGATCCTTTGGGCAGGCCTTGTTAAGGTCATTAAAATCAACACACCGGCGCCATGATTTGTCCTTCTTTGGTACCATCACTAGGTTTGCTAGCCAGTCCGGGTGTTTTATTTCTGTGATGAATCCAGCCTCTAATAACTTGGCTAGTTCTTCTCCCATAGCTTGTTTCTTAGGTTCAGAGAAACGCCGAAGAGTCTGCTTGACGGCTTGAATCCCTTTAGAATATTGAGGCTGTGCTCGGCCAGCCTGCGTCGGATTCCTGGCATGTCTGAGGGGTGCCAGGCGAATATGTCCCAACTCTCGCGCAGGAACTCTCGTAGTGCGGCGTCCACGGCGGGGTTTAGCTATGCCCCGATGGAGGCTGTTTTTGTAGGGTCCATTGGGTGGACTTGGAATTTGACTATTTCATCCGCTGGTTTAAAAGAGGTGGACTTGGATCTCTTGTCAAGTATCATGTCGTCCCTGTCCACTGTCGAGCGTAGCGCAATTATCTCTTCGGCCTAAAGGGCTTCGGACCATGCCTCGAGGGCCAATGCGGCTGTTTTGTTTTCAGCGGAGTGCTGTGTCCGGATCACTAGCGAGAGTGATGATTCCGTTGGGCCCATGCATTTTGAGCTTCATGTACCCATAATGGGGTATGGCTTGGAAGATTGTGAAGGCCTCCTGTTCTAAAAGGGCGTGGAATCCACTACTGAACGGGGCCACTTGGAATGTAATTTCTTCAGACCTATAGTTCTCCGGCGTGCCGAATACCACATCTAGTGTGATTTCCCGGTATAGCGTGCTTCCCGACTGGGGATGATTCCTCTGAAGGTTGTGCTGCTTTGCTCAATGCGGTTCCAGTCTATTTCCATTTTTTGAAGAGTTTCCTCATAGATGAGGTTCAATTCACTGCCGCCGTCCATGAGTACTTTGGTGAGTCGAAAGCCATGCACAATTGGACTGAGGACCAGTGCAGCTGGTGCTCGGGCTATTCGGAATTTAGGTTCGTCACTGGCATTGAAGGTAATAGCCGTGTCACTCCATGGATTCATTGCTGCCATGTGGCAGATTTCGGCGAGGCTGCGGAGAGTTCGCTTGCGCCTATTATTTGATGCGAAGGTTTTGAAGACTGATAATACCGTATTGTTATCCACGGGATGATGCTCTGTGGTATTTGGGATGACAAGATCCTCACCACTTTTGGCCACCTACCGGAGTACCCAACATGCTCTAAGGCTGTGTGTTGGTGTGGTATCCGTTGTATTATGAATTTTGCGGGGGCCGTTGAGCCATCCCTCCAATACGGTTCCATTCCCTGTAGAGGGTTTTTGTTTCTTTGTAACTAACTCAGGTGTCTTATGATAGTGCACCCTTTTACTTCAGACTGGGTGTATATTCCGAGCCGGATTATCCCAAAATTTCGTTTCGGTTTTCCAGGCGCTTTCCATCACGCAGTACTTTCGTACTATGGACGCCAAGTCAGCGAAGCATGATATGTCACGGCGACTTAAGGCGTTAAGGATTCCCTTGTCCGTGCAATTATTGCAGAAAAATGAGACTGCGTCTTCCTCGCGACAGTCCTTAACCTTGTTCATCACAAGGAGGAATCTGGCCCAATAATGATGTACTGTTTCATGGGGCTCCTGCCTGATGTGGGAAAGATCGTTTATGTCTAGGTGGGTGGGTGGATTTGAGTCCAAACCCCTACCCGATCTGAGACCCAGGGGCCGAGGAGTTTCGGATCTTGGAAGTTCAGATTCCGGGATGTTGCCAGGTAAGTATGGCCCGCTACCTGGCTCTAGGTTCAGGGCTTGGGTGATGTTCTCCCATAAACGGGTATCCGGCTTGGAGAGTTTAGGAATCCAGACATAGTTAGTCCTCAAGATAAAGGAAGAATCGCCGCATTGTTCCTCCACCACCGCAATATGATGGGTGACCGGTGGAGAGTTAATCTCCCTTTGATCGGGTTTAAGCTCAATCCGATCATAGTCTGTAGCGACTCCCAGGGCGGCGATACGATCGAAGAGCTCGTTTAGGGAAGAGAGCTCCATTGGATCCATCTGCTCGGCAAATTCTAAGCCGACGTAGAGGTTGTTTTTGATGACCCGGGAAGTCATCATCGGTGCAGCAGCCGAACGGGCGGTCATGATGAGACTGCCAAGCCAGAGAGTTTGGCCGATAGCCAGGGCTCCCCCAGCGGTAATGTTGTTTTTAACAACGAGGTGAGGCATCCTTCCTTATGTCAACGGCACAGTGGAACTCTCAATGAAAGCACCAATGTTGGTGTCAAAACTGGTGGATCTCGGGTAGGGGGTCCCAAACTGTGCGTCTAAGGCAGATGGTAACAGGAGGCAAGGGACACGATGTTTTACCTAGGTTCAGGCCCTCTTGATGGAGGTAAAACCCTACGTCCTGCTTGATTATTATTGATAATATGAGTAGTACAAGAGTTGATCTACCACGAGATCAGAGAGGCTAAACCCTAGAAGCTAGCCAATGGTATGATTGTATGTTGTCCTATGGACTAAAACCCTCCGGTTTATATAGACACCGGAAGGGGCTAGGGTTACACAGAGTCGGTTACAAGGAAGGAGATCTACATATCCGTATTTCCAAGCTTGCCTTCCACGCTAAGGAGAGTCCCATCCGGACACGGGATGAAGTCTTCAATCTTGTATCTTCATAGTCCAATAGTCCGGCCAAAGGATATAATCCGGCTGTCCGGATACCCCCTAATCCAGGACTCCCTCAGCGATGCAACAGGGAATGGATCCGGTCCATCTGGACCCGGCAGCGGACGGCGCAGGCGAGGGGACCGATGGCGGCGCTGTTCCTAATCCACGGCAACGGCGGCGAGTTCCTGCCAGAGGAACGGGAGGGAGAGAGATTAGAAAAGAAAGGAGCCTGAGGATGGAGAAAAAGGCAGTAGTGGAGAGGGGTCGGCGACATGCGGGGCGCCGGCAACAAGGTGGAACACGACGGCGGCGAGGATCTGTCGTCCGATGGGTAGGGGCGAGGTAGAGGAGCGCTCGAGCGCTGCTGCTTCTTGCGGTGGAGCGGGAGAAGACGAGGCCCTTGCTCGGGCGGGTGGCGGCGCAGATCCGGTCCTCGGGGCCCAGATCGGGGTCCGAGCGGGCCTCGCGCGAGCTCCGCGTGCCGTGGTGGTGGTGGAGGGTGAGGGGCGACGTGGCGCCATAGGAGTGGTGGAGGGAGGCGGTTACTGTGGCGCATGCCAGTGGGGATGCGCCAAGTGGCGGCGGAGGGGGGGTGCGGCCGGCCTGGAAATGGAGGTGGGCGGTGGTGCTGATGATTAGGGGGCACGGAAAACGAGGAGGGGAATGCGTTTCCAGATTTGGAAGGAGGGCTTTCCTTTTATAGTATAGGTGGCTAGGGTTGGGGGTTTCTGGACTGTTTCGGAGCCTCAGATCACGATCCGACGGTTCCGGTCGAAGGGTGGATTTAGTGGTCTGCAGGTGGGCTGATTGTGACTGTGTAGAAGGCCGAGGGTTGCGGGAGAGAAAAGTGAGAGACCCGGCAGCAGTTTTCGGAGACCAAAAACGTCCGACGTTAGACTGACTATATTGTCACTATAGTTATCTGTTGGGGCATCAAACGGACTCCGAATGCGATGAAACTTGGCAGGCGGCCTACTGACAACAAAACCACACCGCATGCCAACTTTCATCCCATTCTAAGAACATTTTCTAGCCACTTATAAATTAATATTTCGGACATGCCACGGGCATGTGCAAGTGTGTCTGGGCTCAGAGCGGATAACGGAAGGAACGGGGAGACCGGGACGGATGCAAGTTTCGAAAACATGCAGATGCAATGCGGATGATGACATGGCAAGATGCAACACGCAAGCAAATGACAAGGCAACAACAACGAATAACTGGAAGACACCTGGCGCAACGGTCTCGGGGCGTGACAACACTCCACCACTACAAGAGGATCTCGTCCCGAGATCTAGGATGGTACCGGAGAGAAACCAAAGAGGAAGAGAAGAGGTAAAACTAAGTTGCTTCGTTTACAAATGAGTGAAACCACGAGCCTTGAGAGGTTGTATAAATTGAAAAAAGAATACAATGGGGATGAACGAGATTTTGAACACTCCATTAGATAAGAGGAACATGGGACATTACTAGAACCTTGTAGGTTGAAAGACATAAGAAAAAGGGTTCCAATGGATAGGAAGTACATGCAAGCACTCCGGATGAAACGAGATGTACAAGGAACGATAAGGATCAATTACGACAACACTCCGGATAGAAATGGAAGGCAAAACTTGACAGAATGGTAAGAACTTGAAAAGAGGGCATGACACTCTGGTTGAAAGGATAAGCAATGGAAAGAACATGATCTTCGACAAAAATGGGATGATGGGTCGAAGAGTGCAACATCACAATGCCTCCAGAACGAAAGAATAGAAGCTAGATCATTAGTAAGAAAGAAAGTACAAGAAAACGATAACTTCTACCACCAATGAATTTGAAAAGCATCTTTAGGATAAGGATTTGAATGGAGTTGTTGAAAATTAAACAACAAAAGAATAAGGTTGTTGTGGGCTTATGGAAACGTTCTCAAAATTGAGGCGAACTTCTGCCACTACGGAAACCAAAGATTGGATTGATAACACCAAGGGGACGAAAAATTATTTCACCGGGAGGATAAATGAAGAACTTGGGTCATTTATGAGCACCATAATTAGCAACAATCCTTAGGGAAAGCTTTAGGTAAAATATAACGCAAGATAACTCCAAAGAATATATTGATGGGTTGAAAAGATCTCGTGAACGAATTGAAAATGATGGGTTTAAAATATGTCATTTCGGACAACTTGTGAATCATGAACCACGAAGGGAGATTGTCAAGAATGATATAACACCATGTCAAAAGATAAGATAGAGAGAATTGCACTTCGGAATGCAAGATGAAGAATACTTGAGCTCCTCTGAAAAGAATCTCGATGAACACTTCGAGAAGGAATTAAATCCTTGATGAACCACCAGGTAGAGCCTTCATGAAGAACTCCGGTAAACAGAAGGATGATAAAATGAAAGAGAAGTTGAAAACACAAAGTGAAGCCTTGCGATGATTAAGATGGAGCTTCATGATTATGTAACCGGGAAAACTTGGAACTCCGGAAAAGAAAAGATGAAGCATCTCGAACCGAGAAAGGTGACGTGATGAACAACTCTGGAACAAAGAAACTACATCACTTGGATGAAACAATAATAAGAATTACGTTATGCATATCCTTCACCAATTAATTTGATGACAAGCAACGGATTTGGCATACTACTTATTCTCGTAGAAAGGATTAAGAGAGATATAGCGCAAACTTGGGAAGGTCTTCAACGATCCACCGGTAGGATAGGCAAGAACGAATGAATTGATATGATAACCAAGGAAGAGAACTCTTGAACGAACCGCCGTAAGAATTGAAAATGAACGTAGCAAAGGCATAATTCACCGAGAAGAATTGGAAAACGAATGAAGATACTTGACGGAATTTAGATACATGAGAACGAAGAGATCACTAACTAATTAGAGAATACTTGAATGATGCACCGGTAAGATTTGTAAAACAGCAGATGGAAGCTGGAATGAAATAATCCCGAAATGATGGCCTTCGGAGAACCAAACTGAAAAGACACCTGAATTGCTCCATAAGGGTAAAAATAATGCTCATAATCGAAAACAATTATGAAAGGACGGCATGAAGCTAGAACCATGAATCTTTGGAAGAACGGGTAAGGATTTAAGAGGAACTCTTCTTCGGTCTTCAAAATTCGAGAATGACGACGAAAAACATCACCATGCATTGTTGAGGCACTCCAGAATGACAATTAGAAAGGTTGAACCAATGATGAAAAAAATTAAAGATCTTGGAGAAAGGCATTTGACTGATGATAACGCATTCTTACGTCAAACTTTGAGAGAATTTGAGAATAACCTCCAGGAAAATAAGAAGAGTCAGGTAAGATCCTGGGAAAAGACCTATGGTTTAGGGCCCACTCAAAAGAAACACCATTGAAGAGATTGCTTGAAAAGAGAGATTTCACCAGTTGAATTAAATGGCTTGAATGAGATAACACCCTCGGAATAGGTTGAACGAATGCAGAGTGGAAACACGAATCTACGAGATATCTTCAGCACTCCAGAACAAATGAATAGCGAGAACTGAATGATTAAGAGGTGCACCGGCATGACAAAACATATGAAACGAGGAAAGGATATGAGCGAACAAGCTTGACTAGAATCCACCAGAGAAGAAAAAGAATGAAGAATGATAAACTTGTAGAGCATCTTCATGAGAACCACCGGGTAAAAACATTAAGGAAAGAATGAAGAAACTTCACATCCATAAGATGGATACTTGATTCAGAAATCTGAGTCCTTGAAGAAAAAGGGTGGGAGGGCGGGAAAAACAAAGGCAACTTAGGACGGATGAAACAGATACCGCTGAGAAGACTTGGAGTTGATCTTGCGGATGTTGAAAATTATCGGATCCACTTGAAGAGAAACATGCCTGTTGAAAAGGGTTGACATGACAATCTCGATTATCATGAAGGATTAGTATTCACATAGAAATATTAGAATACCGCTTAGGGAAGGTATGGAATCCACACTTGACATTGAAGCAACTCGAATACAACAAACCAAAACAAAACAAAGGATTGACTTGCAAAATAAGGCGGAACAAACATATGATAGACCCCAAATCATATCATGTGTCTATTGGAAAGATATTCTAGGAGCTACTTCAAGTCCCACTTATAAACTCCCGAAACTTTCTGGTTATGCAATCAGGTGTTGGGGATATAGGGGAAGCATAATATCTCACTCAAACTAACAATCCCTACATCTAGCTGTATCCATCCTTCAACACATAACCTAGAAAACTTCGGAAATCGTGTACCTCAACCTTCGAAAAGCATCTGTTACACGAGTAATGGCCATACTCCCAAACTCCCACCCCAGTACAGGGTGGCGTCGAGGTTATCTCACCAACAATTGCATAAAAGAGATTTTCGATGTCGGTGAACTCAGGTATTCAAGAACTGCAACGATAAAATTGTGACGACAACACCTCAGAGCTCAACTCCCCGGGACACTGCCATAGCCCCTAAATGTTAGGAGGCACCAAGAACAATGTACTTGTCACAAGAATATCGAAATGATTCCAAGATACCCGCGTGATCCTAAATTTTTTTAAGTGAAATTAGATAAGAGGAGAGTCAAAACTTCTACGTCAGGAGGCCTCACCAGAGCGACGAAGGGACTGAGGAGTAAAAAGAATCCTACTCTGTGATATATATAATCCTAAGACTCAAAACATTTTGTTCTAGACTCAACAACATCAGCGATTCGATCAAGCAGGGGGATCCTAAGTCCGGGATGGCTCTCATTACCAACTTGTAACACCCATGATGCGGCTATATCTCCCACGTGTCGAGGCACAACTTAGAGGAATAACCGCATGGTGGTTTAGTCACAAGTGGGGTAATCTTCACATAATCCCATGTACTGAATAAGAAAGGGATAAAGAGTTGGCTTACAATCGCCACTTCACACAAATAAGAACTTAAAGATACATCATCCAAAGTACAATCAAGGTCCACCTAGGGAACCAAAATAAAAGAAGACAACCCCAAATGCTAGATCCCCGATCGTCCCAACTGGGCTCCACTACTGATCAACCGGAAAAGACACAAAACAATGATCAAGATCTTCATCGAGCTCCCACTTGAGCTCGGTTGCGTCCCCTGCACTAGTATCATCGGCACCTGCAACTGTTTCGAAGTATCTATGAGTCACGAGGACTCTGCATGTCTCACACCCACAAGATCAAGACTATTTAAGCTTATGGTTAGGAAAAGGTAGTGACGTGGAGCTGTAGCAAGCAGTAAGCAAATATGGTGGCTAACATACGCAAATAAGAGCGAGAAGAGAAGCAACACAACGGTCGTGAAGCTAGAAGTGACCCTGAAACTACTTACGCACAACCATAACACAAGAACCATGTTCACTGCCCGGACTCCGCCGTAAAGAGACTATCACAGTTACACATGCGGTTGATGTATTTTAATTAAGTCAAGTGTCAAGTTCTCTACAACCGGATATTAACAAATTCCCATCGGACCACATAACCGTGGGCACGGCTCTCGAAAGTTTATCCCCTTCAGGGGTGTCCGAACTTAGCCCATCACAAGCTCTCACGGTCAACGAAGGATATTCCTTCTCCCGGAAAGACCCAATCAGTCTCGGAATCCCGGTTACAAGACATTTCGACAATGGTAAAACAAGACCAGCAAAGCCGCCCGATGTGCCGACAATCCCGATAGGAGCTGCACATATCTCGTTCTCAGGGCAACACCGGATGAGAGATCGTACAAGAAAAACCAGCCCTCAAGTTTCCCCGAGGTGGCCCCGCAGTCTACTCAGTTCGGACCAACACTAAGAGAAGCACTGGCCCGGGGGGGATTAAATAAAGATGACCCCCGGGCTCGCGAAAACCCAAGGGAAGGTTATAGGTTGTTAGGCAAATGTAAAACCAAGGTTGGCCCTTGCTGGAGGAATTTTATTCAAATAGAACTATCAAGGGCTTCCCATAACACCCAACCGCCTAAGGTACGCAGAATCAAGGAACATAACACCGGTATGACGGAAACTAGGGCGGCAAGAGTGGAACAAAACACCAGGCATAAGGCCGAGCCTTCCACCCTTTACCAAGTATATAGATTTATTAATTAAATAAGATATATTGTGATATCCCAACATATCTGTGTTCCAACATGGAACAAACTTCATCTTCACCTGCAACTAACAACGCTATAAGAGGGGTGAGCAAAAGCGGTAACATAGCCAAACAACGGTTTGCTAGGAAGGTGGGTTAGAGGCTTGACATGGTAATATTGGAGGCATGATATAACAAGTGGTAGGTAGCGTGGCATAGCGATAGAGCGAACAACTAGCAAGCGAAGATAGAAGTGATATTGAAGGTATGGTCCTCTTGCGTGAGATCCTGCAAGGAAGAAGAACGAGTCCATGAAGAAGACAAAATGACGTAGTCGAACGGATCCTCACAACTCTAGAACGAAATCGAAGCTAACGAGAGAAGCAACCCGGAAAGAAGAAAGCAACATAGTAAACAACCATCACATAAACATGGCATGATGCACAATCAAGTATGATGCATGCCCGGTTTAATGAGGCATGGGATGGCAAAGTGCAACAAACAACACTACAAGTTAAGTGGAGCTGAACATGCATCGAGTTGCATATTGACGAAACACCACATGACTTATTTAGTTCTCTCTCGATTATTTACTTAGCAATATTAAATGTTATTGAACACGGCAAGAGGTGAAGCATATTTAATCGACCTATCTAGGCAAGTTTAAATGTGGCCGGAACAACAAACAACAATTCTGGAAAATCTCCATGTTCAATTTATGGATTTGGTACTGTTCTATCCTAAACCCAATTTTAGAGTTGTTAAACATGCAAGAAGAGTGCACCATGTTAAACTAGGCATATGTCCACCCCATTTACATATGAAGTTTGTTAAGTTTGGAGGTACGGTTATTTAGTTATGAAATCAAGCATTTTAACATGGCATTTAAACAAATTAAAGCAAACATCATTTTTAACATTTCAAACAAGGATGAAAGTGGCATATTATGAAACTAGATGAAATTCTAGTCATTTTCATATATAAATCATTTTAACCCGATGCACCATTTGTGAGTTATTAAATGCTTGAACTAGAGGGACTAATCTGTAAAAGAGTTATTCCCTGGATAATAGACAAAATCGTAGCGGAGGAAAAAACCAACATGGGCCGAAGCTTCTAGTTGATGGGGCGCTCACCATGGGCCAAGCCCAGTCGGCGGAGAGGTAGGCCGGAAGGGGGCGCTGGGCCTTGCGCGGTGCTGGGCCTCGCAGGCCGGTGGGATCTGGGCTGTGGAGATCTTGGATGGGCCTTGAGAGCTGGATGGCTTGCAGGCGGTCAACGAGGCTGCAGCTCTTTGCTCGATCCAGGAACACGGCGGCGCTGCAACAGCCACCAGCGAGGCATGTGAAGGCCAGGAATGGCGAGGCAACAGGGAATGGATCCGGTCCATCCGGATCTGGTAACGGACGGCGCGGGTGAGGGGACCGACAGCGGCGCTGTTCCTAATCCATGACAACGGCGGCGAGTTCCTGCGAGAGGAACGGGAGGGAGAGAGATTAGGAAAGAAAGGAGCCTTGGTATGGAGAAAAAAGGAAGGAGAGGAGAGGGGTCGGTGACCCGCGGGGCACCTATGACAAGAAGGAGCACGACAGCGGTGAGGATCCGGCGTCTGCGGGGTTGGGGCGAGGTAGAGGAGCGCTCAGGTGCTGCTGCTTCTTGGGGTTGAGCGGGAGAAGACGAGGCCCCTGCTCGGGCGGGCGGCGGCCCAGATCCGGGCCTCGGGGTGGGCCGCGGTGGTGGTGGAGGTTGAGGGGGCGACGTCGCGCCATAGGAGTGGTGGAGGGAGGCGGTTATGGTGGTGCAGGCCAGTGGGGATGCGCCAAGTGGCGGCGGGGGGGGGGGGGCGGTGCGGCCGGCGTGGAAATGGAGGTGGGCAGCGGCGCTGATGATTAGGGGGCGCGGAAAACGAGGATGAGGGGAAGGGATGTCCAGATTTGGAAGGAGGGGTTTCCTTCTATAGCATAAGTAGCTAGGGTTGGGGGTTTCTGGACCGTTTCGGAGCCTCCGATCACGATCTGACGTTTCCGGTCAGAGGGTGGATCTAGTGGGCTGCAGGTGGGCTGATTGTGACTGTGTAGAAGGCTGAGGGTTGCGGTAGAGAAGAGCGAGAAACCCGGCAGCAGTTTTCGAAGACCGAAAACGTCCGATGTTAGAACGACTATATTGTCGCCATAGTTATCCACTGGGGCATCAAGCGGACTCCGAATGCGATGAAACTTGGCAGGCAGACTATTGACAGCAAAACAACACCGCACACCTACTTTCATCCCATTCTGAGAACATTTTCTGGCCACTTATAAAATACTATTTCGGACGTGTCGCGGGTGTGTGCAAGTGTGTCTGGGCTTAGAGCGGACAACGGAAGGAACGGGGAGACCGGGACGGATGCATGTTTCGAAAAAATGCAGATGCAATGCGGATGATGACATGACAACATGCGACACGCAAGCGAATGACAAGGCAACTTGTAACGCCCTCGATGCAGCTATACTCCCACGTGTCGAAGCACGACTTAGAGGCATAACCACATTGAAAGCAATGTCACAAGTGAGGTAATCTTCACACAACCCATGTAATACATAAGGGAAAGAGATACATAGTTGGCTTACAATCGCCACTTCACACAATACATGAATAAAGCATTACATCAACCAGTTACAATCAAGGCCCGACTACGGAGCCAAAATAAAAGAAGACTACCCGAAAAGCTACATAGATCCCCGATCGACCCCAACTGGGCTCCACTACTGATCAACTAGAACGAAACAACACAAAGGACAAGATCTTCATCGAGCTCCTCCTTGAGCTTGGTTGCGTCATCTTCTCGATAACATCGGCACCTGCAAACTGGTTTTGGAAGTATCTGTGAGTCACAGGGACTCAGCAATCTCGCACCCTCGCGATCAAGACTATTTAAGCTTATGGGTAAGGTAAAGGTATGAGGTGGAGCTGCAGCAAGCGACTAGCATATATGGTGGCTAACATACGCAAATGAGAGCGAGAAGAGAAGGCAAAGCACGATCGAGAAACTATGATCAAGAAGTGATCCTAGAGCAACCTACGTCAAGCATAACTCCAACACCGTGTTCACTTCGGACCCCACCGGAAAGAGACCATCACGGTTACACACGCGGTTGATGTATTTTAATTAAGATCAACTTCAGGTTTTCTACAACCGGACATTAACAAATTCCCATCTGCCCATAACCGCGGGCACGGCTTTCGAAAGTTCAATACCCTGCAGGGGTGTCCCAACTTAGCCCATCACAAGCTCTCACAGTCAACGAAGGATATTCCTTCTAGCAAGAAGACCCGATCAGACCCGGAATCCCGGTTACAAGACATCCTCGACAATGGTAAAACAAGTCCAGCAAGACCACCCGATGTGCCGACATCCCGATAGGAGCTGCACATATCTCGTTCTTAGGGCAACACCAGATAAGCAATCCGTACAACTAAAACCAGCCCTCGAGTTTCCCCGAGGTGGCGCTGCAAGGTGCTCTAGTTTGGACCAACACTTAGACAAGCATTGGCCTGGGGGTTTAAAATAAAGATGACCCTTGGGCTGGCCTAACCCAAGGGAAAAAAGGCTAGGTGGAAAATGGTAAAACCAATGTTGGGCCTTGCTGGAGGAGTTTTATTCAAAAGAACTGTCAAGGGGTTCCCATTATAACCCAACCGCGTATGGAACGCAAAATCCGGGAACATAACACCGATATGACGGAAAATAGGGTGGCAAGAGTGGAACAAAACACCAGGCATAAGCCCGAGCCTTCCACCCTTTACCAAGTATATATATGCATTAATTAAATAAGAGATAATGTGATATCCCAACAAGTAAACATGTTCCAACAAGGAACAACATCTCCATGTTCCAACAAGGAACAAACTACAATCTTCACCTGCAACTAACAACGCTATAAGAGGGGCTGAGCAAAGCGGTAACATAGCCAAACAATGGTTTGCTAGGACAAGGTGGGTTAGAGGCTTGTTTCAACAATATGGGTGGCATGATAAGCAAGTGGTAGGTATCGCAGCACAGGCATGGCAAAAGAGCGAGCAACTAGCAAGCAAAGATAGAAGTGATTTCGAGGGTATGGTCATCTTGCCTGAAATCCCTCAAGGAAGAAGACCGAGTCCATGAAGAAGACAAATGGACGTAGTCGAATGGGTCCTCACAAACGTGACGTTACCGGAACCAACCCGAAGAAGCAACACCAGAAAGAAGCACACAACATATTAAACAACCAACACATGAACATGGTATGATATGCGGGATGCGATATGTGATGCATATGCATGATTTGCAAAGGAATGATTGAAACTGGCCTCAACTTGGAAATCCAAGAGTGCCACTAGAAAGGTGAGGTGATTTCGGTTGAAATCGATATAAAGATCACCGAAATCGGATGCACGGTTTGGAAATGGCAAGCGAAACAAATATGGCACCGGTCTGCGATAAACATCAAGCGACCAACTAAATGCAACAAGATAAATATGCTACAGCACTCAAACGTGGAAACAAAATATATGGCAGGGATCCACTCAAGAAGCGTAACAAAATATGAACACTGAGCTACGGATAAATCACTCATTAACAGTTTCAAACAAACATGCCAAAAGTGCAAATGATAACAGGTTTCAGACTTAGTGAAATTAACACAAGTCTGTAATTTATCATCAGGAAGCAGACTTTAGAGCATGAAAACTACATGCTAAAGGAACTTAACATGGCAAAGCAAGGCATGGCATGAAGCTACTCAAAGCACTTAACAAAAGTCCCTTAGTGACCTTGAGCCAAAAGGGATCAGAAAATACAATTGCAAGCATGTGAACATAGCAAAAACATAAACAGATCTCAGACTTTGTGAAAAACTAGAGCATGCAAAACAGTTAACGAGTACGCATGTTTACGAGCTCGATGCACTCACTACAGAGCATGGCATGACCAACTAAGCATACACCCATCAAGATGACATGGAATAGAAGCTAGAAATGGCAAGAACAACATCATAGCATGCACGGATCAATAGCAACATCCTCGGCAAAATCGCTAACAAGTCAACAATCTGCCAGGATTCATGAAATAGCAAAAGTAGAGCTCGATTGACTCAAGCTAGTGTACTCCATAAATGAAAACAAAGACACGGATGGATAGATCACCACAATATTAACAAAACATCCTTACTTATCATCGTCAAAAGAGGCACGGATCACTAGGAAACAACATGAACATATGGCATATCGACAAAAACAGAACAAGGACTTGGTGAAATTCCAAGTCCCTGAAATCAGCATTACCGATTACGCTACTTTGCAAGCTTGTGCTAGTCACCACAAATATCAAAAAAATACATGGTAAGCACCACTATAAAGATGGCATGGCATATAACAAAACACATGTAGAGCTCAGGATCATAGCGCGCACACATTAATCATGGCAAAAATGACAAAATGCCATTTTTTGAAACAGATCTGACAAATTACTCACATAGCCCTCTTCCAACAGCATTTCGGGCATCAAGATAAGCTCAAATGAAAAGGATGCAATGATATGAAATGATGTACTCGTCAAGGCGAACATTTTGATATGCTACATGCACAAAACGGAGACACGGATGCGGAGTTACGATGCGATGAATATGGACATATGAATCTGGAAACTTCGGGGACTTTGTGGAATTTTTACCTCCGCGAAAGTCTACGCGGGACGGAGAGAAGCGGGACGAAGAGATCCGGGATGAGGGAGGCCGTTTGATTCATCTCCTGGTGGATCTGGTCCACTCCGGCCGAATCTCGTCGGAGAAGTTCGCCGGAGACGGGGGAGACGGCCGGAGTTCACGGGGATGACGGAGGTGAGGCCGGAGAGGAGGAAGGAGACACTGGGGAGGCCGATTCCGGCCGGATCCGGCGTCGGCGGAGGCAAGGTGCGGCGGGGCGGCGGAAGGCGGCCGGCGGAGGTCGGCTCCGGCGAGCTCCGATGGCCGGCGGGAGGCGCGAGCAAGGCGGCGGCGGCGAGGGAGCTCTCGGGCGGCGCAACGCAAGGAGGCGGCGCGGCGAGGTTGGCGGGGCGCGGCGGAGGTCGGCGGCGAGGCGCGGTGTGATGGCGGTGGCCGAACGGCGAGGGCAGCGGCGGTGCACGGCGGGCGGCGGGGCACGAGGCTCGGGGAGCCCGCGGCGAGCGGCGGCGCGGTCGGGCCAGCGCGGGCCCGCGATGGGCTCCGCGGGCCGGCGGCGTCGGTGGGACGGCGATGGCCACGTGGCGGACGCGGATTCGTCCGGCACGGAGAAGCGGACATGTCCGGGTGCGGAGGTATTTGTCCGGTGGTGCGAGGACGAAGGGATCTAGGGTTTCGGGGGAAAAGACCCGAAAATGAAATGGATGGATCTATTTATAGAGGTAGAGGGAGCTAGGAAGCTCCAAATGAGGTGCGGTTTGCGGCCACGCGATCGTGATCGAACGACCGAGATGATGGAGAGGTCTTAGGTGGGTTTTGGGCCACTTTGAAAGGGTGTTGGGCTGCAACACACACAAGGCCTTTTCGGTCCCTCGGTTAACCGTTGGAGTATCAAACGAAGTCCAAATGGCACGAAACTTGACAGGCAGTCTACCGGTAGTAAACCAAGGCCGCATGGAAAGTCTCGGTCCAATCCGAAAACTTTTAACACCCGCACATGAAAAGAGGTAGAAAGGGACACCGGATGACATAGGAGCGCCGGATTGCAAAACGAACAACGGGGAAAATGCTCGGATGCATGAGACGAACATATATGCAAATGAAATGCACATGATGACAAGGCAACAACAACGAATAACTGGAGGACACCTGGCACATCGGTCTCGGGGCGTTACAACACTCCACCACTACGAGAGGATCTCATCACAATAATCATCATAGATAGCAACTTTGTTCTCATAATCAATTGGAACCTCTTCCTAAATAGTGGAATCATTACTAAATAAAGTCATGACCTCTCCAAATCTACATTTATAATTATCACAATAAGATTCAACATCCTCCAAAATAATGGGATCATCACTTCCTAAAGTTGACACTCTTCCAAACCCACTTCCATCAATATAATCATCATAAATAGGAGGCATGCTATCATCATAATAAATTTGCTCATCAAAACTTGGGGGACAAAAAGTATCATCTTCATCAAACATAGCTTCCACAAGCTTGTGGCTTTGCATATCATTAGCATCATGGATATTCAAGGAATTCATACTAACAACATTGCAATCATGCTCATCATTCAAATATTTAGTGCCAAACATTCTAATGCATTCTTATTCTAGCACTTGAGCACAATTATCGGAATCCTTATTTTCATGAAAGACATTAAAAAGATGAAGCATATGAGGTATCCTCAATTCCATTTTTTATAATTTTCTTTTATAGACTAAACTAGTGATAAAACAAGAAGCAAAAATATTTGATTGCAAGATCTAAAGATATACCTTCAAGCACTAACCTCCCCGACAATGGTACCAGAAAAGAGCTAGATGTCTACTACACAACCTTCTTCTTGTAGACGTTGTTGGGCCTCCAAGTGCAGAGGTTTGTAGGATAGTAGCAAATTTCCCTCAAGTGGATGACCTAAAGTTTATCAATCTGTCGGAGGCGTAGGATGAAGATGGTCTTTCTCAAGCAACCCTGCAACCAAATAACAAAGAGTCCCTTGTGTCCCCAACACACCCAATACAATGATAAATTGTATAGGTGCACTAGTTCAGCGAAGAGATGGTGATACAAGTGCAATATGGATGGTAGATATAGGTTTTTGTAATCTGAAAATATAAAAACAGCAAGGTAGCAAGTGGTAAAAGTGAGCATAAACGGTATTGTAATGCTAGGAAACAAGGCCTAGGGTTCATACTTTCACTAGTGCAAGTTCTCTCAACAATAATAACATAATTGGATCATATAACTATCCCTCAACATGCAACAAAGAGTCACTCTAAAGTCACTGATAGCGTAGAACAAACGAAGAGATTATTGTAGGGTACGAAACCACCTCAAAGTTATCCTTTCTGATCGATCTATTCAAGAGTCCATAGTAAAATAACACGAAGCTATTCTTTCCGTTCAATCTATCATAGAGTTCATACTAGAATAACACCTTAAGACACAAATCAACCAAAACCCTATTGTCACCTAGATACTCCAATGTCACCTCAAGTATCCGTCGGTATGATTATATGATATGCATCACACAATCCCAGTTTCATCTAATCAACCAACACAAATAAATTCAAAGAGTGCCCCAAAGTTTCTACCAGAGAGTCAAGACAAGAATGTGTGCCAACCCCTATGCATAAGTTCACGAGGTAACGGAACTCGAAAGTTGATCACCAAAACATACATCAAGTGGATCACGTGATATCCCATTGTCACCACAGATAAGCACATGCAAGACATACATCAAGTGTTCTCATGTCCTTAAAGACTCAATCCAATAAGATAACTTCAAAGGGAAAACTCAATTCATCACAAGAGAGGAAGAGGGGGAGAAACATCATAAGATCCAACTATAATAGTAAAGCTCACGATACATCAAGATCATGCCAAATCAAGAACACGAGAGAGAGAGAGAGATCAAACATATAGCTACTGGTACATACCCTCAGCCCCGAGGGTGAACTACTCCCTCCTCGTCATGGAGAGCGCCGGAATGATGAAGATGGCCACCGGAGAGGGACCCCCCTCTGGCAGGGCGCTGGAACGGGTCTAGATTCATTTTCGGTGGCTACAGAGGCTTGCAGCAGCGGACCTCCTGATCTAGGTTTCTTTGTGGAATTTTCAGTATATATAAGAGGTTTTGGCATCGAGAACAAGTCAGGGGGGTCTCCGGGCTGTCCACGAGGTAGGGAGGCGCGCCCAGGGGGTGGGTGCGCCCCCCACCCTCGTGGGCAGCCCGGGACTCTTCTGGCCCAATTCTTTTACTCCATGGCTTTCTTATGGTCCAAAAATTAAGTCCCGTGAAGTTTCAGGTCAATTGAACTCCGTTTGATTTTCATTTTTTACGATACTCAAAAACAAGGAAAAAAACAAAAATTGGCACTAGGCTCTAGGTTAGTCCCAAAAATCATATAAAATACCATATAAATGAATATCAAACATCCTAGATGAATAATATAGTAGCTCGGAACAATAAAAAATAATAGATACATTGGAGACGTATCACGCTACCGCCCGGTCGACGACCTCTACGAGGACTGGCTGGACCGCATCGCTGAGCTCGTCATCGCCGCTGGGGGCTCTCCTGCACCATCCCTCTCGCTGCCTCGCCCACCTCTAGCCGCGGGCGATGTAGCTCACGGAGCACCTCCGCCGCCTCCGCATTAAGACGGCGCACTTGTGCCGAGACGCGCAGCTCACGGAGTGCCACTGCCTCCTCCGCGTCAAGACGGTGTCCTCGCCCCAATACGCGCGGTCCCGCGGCGTGATCCGCCATGCCATGTGCCCGCACACGAAGAAGGAAGCTACCAGGAGGTCCCTCGGCCACAAGAAAATGCTCCAGCACTCCCGGCGCCACCACGACAAGACCGCGTGCCACCTGCGGCGGCGGTGCGCGGACATCAAGGGCAGGCTCCGCCTCTGCAAAGGGCCCCGGTGGTCACAGCAGGCTGCCGCGCCTTCACTCCCGAGCTGCACACCGTCGTTTGGCCAGGCAAGTACAAGTCGGATCTGCCTCCGCACTATAACGGCACCCCCGACCCTGTGGAGTTCCTGTAGCTCTATGAACTGAGCATCGAGGCAGCCAACGGCGATGAAAAGGTCATGGTGAACTGGTTTCCCATGGCTCTCAAGGATGGCGCCCGCTCGTGGCTCCTGAACCTGCCTGCGGGATCAATCTCCTCCTAGGGTGAGATGCGCAACCGCTTCAATGCCAACTTCCAGGGCACTCGCGACCGCCCTCCGGCCACGGGTGACCTGTGCCGCATCAAGCAACAGCTGGGAGAGACCCTGCAGAAGTACATCCAGCGCTTCAACAGCGTTTGCCTCAAGATCCCCAAGGTGACGGACGAGACCATCATCTCAGTGTTTTCCAATGGCATCCACGACGTCAAGATGAAGGAGGAGCTCGCCATCCACGAGGAGCTATGCATGCCTCTATAGCTGTTCAACATAGCAACCAAGTGTGCAAGAGCTGAGGAGGGGCGTCTCCCCCTCCTCAATCTCCCTGCTGCTGATGCAGAAGAGAAGAAAGCCAAGGTTAAGGACGTGAAGCGCAAGGGAGTAGCCGTACTCGCGGCGGAGCCAGACACGAAGCGCGGCCGGGACCAACCCGAGTCGTCCAAGAGCAGCCATCCGTTCTGTGCCTTCCACAACATACACAACCACAACACCAACGATTGTTAAGAGCTGAGGGCCATCCGAGATGGACGCTTCGTTCGACGCCCCGAGCTCAACGACCGGGGCTACGACAAGGAGGAGGACGAGGTAGAGGACGCTGGGATGACCGCGGACCCCGCCAGGATTAGTGCGACCGACCTCGTGAAGACCACTGGTAGGAGCAGCCTCGTGAGAGCGCCTCGCATGACCAGCCTCGCGAGGACCGTCCTCGGGGAAATCTTGGCCTCCCTCCACTGCTGCCACCACCAAGAAGGAACGACGACCATCATTAGGACGAGGGGGCTGGGGGCTTCCAGGAGCCACGCGCCATCGCTTGCATTTTGAGCGGTGCTTAGGCCCTAGCTTCCCAGCGCATCTTCAAGTAGTTCTCTCGCGAGGTGAATGCAGCCCTCTCTAGGCTCGAGGCCGCGCGCCCTCTCAGGTGGTCCAAGTACGCCATCACCTTCAGCACAGCAGACCAGCTCAAATGCGCGGCGATATCCGGCATCCTCCCGATGCTCTGTTCACCCGTCATCAGCAATATCCAAGTCACCAAGACCCTCATCGACGGCGGCGCGGGGCTCCGTGTCCTGTCCGTCGAGACGTTCGACAAGCTTCAAGTACCCTATGATCAGCTGCAGCCTACTAAGCCCTTCTCGGGAGTGACCGACGGCTCCACCACCCCGATAGGGAAAGTTCGTCTACCTGTCACCTTCGGCCAGCGCGACAACTACCACACCGAGCTCGTCGACTTCGACGTCGCCCACATCTGTCTGCCGTACAATGCCATCCTCGGGTACCTAGCATTAGCCAAGCTCATGGGAGTGACACACCATGGCTACAACGTCCTCAAGATGCCAAGAAGCGGCGGAATCATCACAGTGCCCTACAAAGAAGGAGATGCAGTGTGCTCCCTATAGCACGCCTTCCAAGCCAAAGCAATCGAAGACCCTGACAGTGAGGGCACGCGGTATCCTCCTGAGGTCATCCCCAAGAAGAAGAAGCATCTACTCCGTACAGGGCCTCAGGGGGCGGTGTCTCTAGTGGCGCCGCCTCAGGATCAGCGCCCGCACCTGGGGCGCCTCCCTCCCTCGCATATGAAGGCGCGCCCGGCGCCTCGGGCGAGGCTCGGGGGCTCTCTTCTAGTGGGCCTCAGACCTGGCCAACATCACGAGGGAGGCGCTCGGGCACCATGTGGAGGCGTGCTTCGTGGCACGTTTCCCTCAGGAGGGCACCGGGGGATGAGAGCCCGACGCTAAGGAGTTCATCGTCAAGGTCACCCAGGAGCTTCAAGAAGCAAGGGCTATGCGCGGCGACCGCCGCCCACCTGGTGCAGCTCCCCATCCAGGCGAGGGTGGCGAGCTGCGCATCTGCATCGACATCCCAGGGCTCAACAGGGCTGCATCTAAGGAACGCTTCTTGCCTTCGCGTGCTGGCCAGTGTGAGGGTCCACCTCACAGCTATGTTCGCATGCCGTTTGGCCTGCCGAGCGTGGCAGCCGCCTTCCATCCCAACCTATAGAGCATCCTGGCAACCCAGTAGGCCAGGCATCATGCGGTCCTGGAGGAGATGGAGACGGTCCTCAAGGAGCCACCTGAGCCCCCAGAGCTTCCCGAGGCTTAGGGTCTTGGCGGCTCGTGAGGAGCGACTTCTTCAGTGCGCGCCTTCAACTACCCCAACACTCCTTTGGCAACAAAACCGGGTGACACTTTCCAAAGCTTATTCAGCCAGGAGCGCCCCTCGGGCTACATTATTCCCAGGTCGCATGGACCTGTCCCTGCGGCATGTATCCTCTTGCATCTTTAGCTTACCCTACTGGGGGCGCCCCTCGGGCTGCATCATCCCCAGGCCGCTCGGGTCCGTCCCAGTGGCATGTATCGTTCTCACATCTATCTAAGCTAGCTGGTTCCCATGCATGATATATTTATAGTCATCCCTTGCTTGATTGTCACTCGCCGCGGCCGCCCACGTCGCCGATCGGGCCCTCTCGCATCCCTGCAACAGTGACAAATCAGAGCGGTCGAGCTCTGGCTCGCGGCACGCCCGCGCACGTCACCTCACCAGACCCTGGGTGCCTTCATATTATTGTGGAACGACCAATGGCAGACCAGCAAGCATGGTTGCGATTTGTACCCTTCTTCACGCTAACCTGCAGGAACCTCCCGAGGGTGATAGTAGGTGGTACCGCGGGCTCCCTCTTTTCCCATGCAATTCGCTTGCGCGTTAAAGGGGGGCTCCTGAGCATCACGACTCAGGAGCTCTTACTACCTCTCTGGACCTCACCCCTGGCCTTGACCACGGCATCGCATCCTGGCATACCAGCGGCGGCTGAGCTTGCTCGAGGGCCGGGACCCGAGGATGTAGAGCACACGGAAGAGTGTGGGAAAGAGGGGGAGACTCGCACGAGCCTAACTTGCCTACATTATGGCCAGTGACCCGCGAGCCTGGCGCAACACAAGGAATCAACTCTGGACTGCCAAGATAAGTTTCGCACCTGGGTCGGCGGAGCGCTATGGCATAAGATTCCCACCTCTTGAAGCCCTGCTGCGGCGACGTCGCCTCCCTTTCCCACCTTTAGGTAGCTGCTTGCACGCTAAAGGGGGGCTCTTGAGCATCGCGCCTCAGGAGCTCTAACTGGACCTCGGGCAGCTCACCTCCTGGCCTTGACCACGGCATCGCGACCTGGCATACCAGCGATGGCTGCAGCCTGCCTGGGGACCAGGACCTGTCGGCGTAGAGCACCAAGCTACCGTGAAGTTAGAAAGGGGAGACTGAGCCGAAGCAGGACATGCATTCATAAATCTTCATAATAAGGACAATATCAACAAAAGGCATTACAGACCCTTTACACACCCTCCACGGGGTCCATCTTGGTTCCTCGCAGGGAACACAAGAAGGAAGTTCTAGGAGCCCTATCTACACGCGCCAAAGCCACGGCCATCATCAACAGTGGGCCACGGGAGGCCGGCGCCAACCTCATCTAGATCAGCGGCGGCGGCGGTCGGACGCCGTGGCAGTGCTCCAGGAACGGCGCGATCTCGGAGGCACGTAGCTATTATCGCTTTTCTACGGAGTCTCGTCAGGCTGGGGAGAGTCGCTGGCCCACCAGGAGTCACCACTTCTGTTGGAGGAGCTGTCAACAGGTTCGAGGGCGGGCTGAGTACCTGCCGCCACAACATCCTAGCGGCCCCCTTCAGGACAACACTCCAAGAGGCGGCCTTCCTCGTCGAAGACCTTGAAGAACATCGTGGAGGCGCCATTGTACTCGAAGTGAATGCCGAGGTCGCCCTCTGTGCGGCAGACGCGGGTGACCTCACCCCATCCGCGGGTCATGGAGACCTTGCCAGGGGAGACGACCTCAACCTCCGCCCCCGCTGCCGGGGTGTCGCACCCAGTGTGCTACAGCCACAGCTCCAGCGGCCCCCTCGGTGGCATCACCTTTGTGAAGAACAGCGGGAACCGGGTCCACGTGCTCGGTGGCATCGCCACCCACACCACAAGTTCACACGAGGACCCCTCGACGTGGGTTCGCGGGGCGGCAGCGTGTGCCACCACTACACGGCCACTGCGACCGTGGTGCGGGGGGCGTCAGTCCCTGCTACCTCCTCTGGAGCCCTCTTCCTGGGCGTACAAAGGCAGCGGATAGCCCAGGGGAGGCTGTTCGTGCCAAGGCCTTGACCCCTCTGGCCTCACGGCTATATCGCGACATCGGGCTAGCCTCTTCTTCGGCGGAAGCGGCCCCAGCTCGTCGCGGGGGCTTTTACCTTTTCTGCGGCTGAGAACCTCCGTATTGGTGCAATAGGTGATGTGGCGCAGCAGCAAAGCAAGGAGGAGGAAGAAGAAGAAGCAGGAGGAGCGAAGGAAGAGATGGGTGACGGGGGCTCCACCCCCCTTCCCATTTACAGCCACGAGGAGGCCAACCGCCGGCCTCCATGATCTAAGGTAATAATGACCTTTTTTCTGCATGCAACAGGGACTCGTCAAGTCGGGCAGTTGCTGAGGCAGCATGGGGAAGCGGAGACGCACACGTCCCATCAATCGCCACACGTCAACCGAGGCCACAGGCTGTTGGGGCCTGCGGTGCTCCGCACAGGCCCCTTGGCTTCGCCTCGAAGCCATGTCTGAGCGTGCCTTAGGCCAGGGGGCTACCGTTGGCGTCCTGGGAACGGGGATCCCCAGACTTGCCTGCCTACGGCCCGCGGCGTGGCTCCACTAGCGGCCCTGTACGGCCCATCGTCATCAGCGAACACTCAAGACCCCCGTGAGGCGGACAACGTAAGACCTCCTCGGGGGCGGCCTCACTAGGCTGGCTCATGAGGGGTGGAGAGATCAAGGAGAGGGGCACCTCGCGAGGTCCCTGTGGCGTAAGCCATGACGACCAAGGCCAGGGGGTGCCAGCGCGCGCATAGTGTACTCTCTTCCTCTTTGGTGCCAAGGATGCAAGCGCGGGCGAGGAGTCCCGAGGCATCAAGCAAAGGTTTCCATATTAGTGCAATAAGACAAAGACAAGCAGGACGACAGGACGGAGGTCACCGTGGATCCCAGGACGGCGTCACCATGAGAGCCTTTGGCAGGCGAAGACCACCTTTTGTCAGGATAACTTGTACTTGTTGTCTCCCTTCAAATTTGGCCGTTGTGGAATCCCTTCCCACCTACATTTGGGAAGAGGACCAGGGCCTCTATAAATAGGACTAGCCACAACCGTAGTCGAGGATCGGCTCATCTTGGATTGGATCCACTCCACCAAGGCCATCTCACCAGCTCATCAAGCTCAAGGACACCTCTCCTGAGGAGGCTGTTCTTCCCTTGTACTTGTTAATCCTCAGCCCACAAGGCAATCCACCACGCTACAATGGAGTAGAGTATTACCCCACAACGGTGGCCCGAACCAGTATAAACCCTGTGTTCTTTATTCTGCAAGTTCGATGTGCTGAGCTTTGAGATCGTGGTGATAGTGTGAGCTAGGGGGAGATATCTTCGTACGCACCCCAGAGTTCGAGCCTCAAGGGTTTTGCCGGAACCCGAAATGCGACACATGTGTCCATGTCGTGACACCACTATGTTTGAAAATTCCTTCTAATTTACTGCACATGGAATTAACTCGCACACAAGTACACAAAAATATGATTTTTCTAACTGTTTTGGTTAGGCGTTGCATGTAGATGTAGTTCAAATTTGAATTACGGTCATTAAATGGTTAGAAAATCACTTAAATATCTTTAAAAGTTCAAATGACCCCTGAAATTTTCCACATATTCACATGAAAGTTATATTAGTGCACATTAGACGTAGAAATCAATTTGAAGGCAGTAAGAGGAAGCTATCTCCCGTTCGTCATGAAACATGCATTGTTCCCTCTCAGAAACACGAACCTTCTAGTGACTTGCTTCGGTTTGTGAGGGGTGTGTGTCCAAACTTTCGTCAGACATGCCACTTTCTTTAACACATCATCTTGGTGGCATGATATTACATCGACCAAGGATTCATGTTTTTCTGATCATTTTTATATTTTTGGAATTAAAATGCCATGTCACTCCATGCATACGTATGCACGTGTCCATGTCATGAGACCAATATGTTTGAAAATTCCTTCTAATTTACAGCACATGTAATTAAATCGCACACAAGTACACACATATTATTTTTCAATCCATTTTGGTTAGGCGTTGCATGTAGATGTAGTTCACATTTGAATTACGGTTAATAAATGGCTAGAAAATCACTTAAATATTTTAAAAGGTCAAATGACCCCTAGAATTTAAAAAATATCACATTACAGTTGTACTAGTGCACATTAGACGTAGAAAAAATAATTGAAGGCCGTAAGAGGAAGCTATCTCCCGTTCGTCATCAAACATGCATTATTCCCTCTTGGAACCACGAACCTTCTAGTGAGTTGCTCCGGTTTGTGAGGGGTGTGTGTCCAAACTTTCGTCAAACATGCGAATTTCTTTACCACATCATCTTGGTGGCATGACATTACATCAACCAAGGTTTCATGTTTTTTTTTGATCATTTTTTTATTTTTTGGAATTAAAATGCCATGTCACTCCATGCATACGTATGCATGTGTCCATGTCGTCAGACCAATATGTTTGAAAATTCCTTCTAATTTATTGCACATGGAATTAACTCGCACACAAGTACATATATATGATTTTTCAAACCGTTTTAGTTAGGCGTTGCTTGTAGATGTAGTTCAAATTTGAATTACAGGCATTAAATGGCTAGAAAATCACTTAAATGTCTTTAAAAGGTTAAATGACCCCTAGAATTTTCAAAAGTTTCACATTACAGTTGTAGTAGTGCATGTTAGACGTAAAAAAAATTGAAGGCCGTAAGAGGAAGCTATCTCCCGTTCGTCAGCAAACATGCATTGTTCCCTCTCGGAACCACGAACCTTATAGTGAGTGTGTGTCCAAACTTTCGTCAAACATGCCAATTTCTTTACCACGTCATCTTGGTGGCATGACATTACATCAACCATGGTTACATGTTTTTCTGATCTTTTTTATTATTTTTGGAATTAAAATGCCATGTCACTCCATGCTTAATTGTGTCATAGCCGTTAGACTAATATGTTGAAAATTCCTTCCAATTTACTTCACATTTAATTAAATCAGACACAAGTACACGAAATATGAGTTTTCAAACCGTTATGGTTAACTGTTGCATGTACATGTAGTTCAGATTTCAATGACGGTCATTAGATGGCTAGAAAATCACTTAAATGTCTTAAAAGGTCAAATGTCCCCTGAAATTTTCCAAAATTTTACATGACAGTTGTATTAGTACTACAAAAATTTTCGTTCATTTGAAACACCATCCGTTGCCACTTTACTCCAAATTCGTCTTTCACAGCTAATAAAAAATATCTACAACATCACACACAATTGTTTTCTAGGAACTGTTTGTAATGAAAATATATGGGTTTATTTAAGTTTCCCTCCTTAAGCTTTGCCGGCTCGTCTGCTCCAGTGCCGCCAACCCCCGAATCCCCGAATCCCGATCCCCATTTTCGTACCCCCTTCTTGCAAAGATGACGTCGTGGAAACGCTTCGTGAAGCCCCGTATGATGCCCCCCCCCGAGCGCCGCTACTTGCACCGAGACTGCGGTCGCGTACACTAAGAGTGCCGCTGCATCCGCATTGAGCATGGCCGCTTCCACCGAGATGGCGTCTGTAGCAGTCGAGACAGCTGCAGGTGCTCCTGCGACGGTGGCTGCAAACGCCGAGAGCGCTCGAGCTGCCGTCCATGCCACCGATGTTGCCCTGGCCCGGGTCAAGGCCATCCATGCCAAGATCGATGATGCACACGCCAAGATATTCCAGGCCACCTCGGACTCCAGCATGCAACCCATGTCTGAAAAGGCGGTGGTGGCCATGGAGCACCTGCTTCCTCATGAGGTCGCTGAGCGGGAGTTGGAGATACAGGAGGCGGCGGAGATCGAGGAGCACCAGGAGAAGGAGTTGCGCGTGGCCGAGGTCGAGGTAGAGAAGAGTCTGTCCGTAGAGGAATCGGCGTTGGAGTACCAACGCGAGCTCTGGCGCAGCCACTACTACGAGTACTACAACCTTGAGGGCGGCACCGAGGACGAGGACCAGGATGCGGTCGACTTCAGCAGGGGGGATGCGGAGTCCACCAACAGCGGCATGTCGCCAGGACAAGTCATCGACGTCTCATCTCACACCGGCGATGCATAGGCCGGGCAAGCAGCGGATTTGTTAAAATTATGTGTACTTAGGCTTTGTTTTTAATGCTGGTCTTTTGTTAGAGCAATGTTTAGGTCAAATGGCTCTATTTAATTACTAAAATTGCTCGATTCAGTAAGTGTGGTCTATCTGTTGTACGCTCTTTTGTCTTCCCAAATTAGCAAGCGATGTTAAATTGTGCAATGATGTACCCAGGGAAATTTCCACCAAAATTTGAGTTATTAAACTCATCCCATGTGTGTAAAGCAAAACAATCGTTTTCGATGCACACAATCGTTCAAAGTGAAAGGTCCGGTGGCACCGCATGGAAATTTTCCCTCCACATTTCCAAGATTTTGTCCTACCGCCAAAATATCTACCCCTGCCCCCTTCCGCCCTTCCCCACCCCCTTTTCTCCCCGACCACATTTCCCCTGTTTCCTCTTTCCTTCCTACCTTGCTAAGCTATAGCTGCTTCCTCACTCTCGTCGTCTCGCATCCTATCGTCGGGGTTTCCATGGTCTTCTTCAAAGACCTCTCTAGCGGTTCCTCCTCCGGTGGAACTTCCGGCCCTGCCAGCGCGCAGTGACTTGGTCTGAGGCCCATGTACCCTTTCGCCCCCTAGACTACACATAGTCTTCTCCTACCTATGTTTTAGGGTTATCAAAGTAGTAGCTCATTTGAGAAGCTTTGCTCTCCACTTGATCCCCTTCTCCATCGGAGTTGATGGCCTCTACGGAGAAGACCCCCCAAGTGGATTCAAGACCCCTCATGGGAAGACCCCTCAAGACCTCCTCACGGAGAAGACCTTGCTTCTTGTATCATCCCTTGTTGATCGCGGATCTTGTATCTCTTTGTGTTTTGAGCATCTAGCACATGTGTAATCGTATCTTGTTGGTTTGAGTGATTTCTCCCATGTTTCCCCTTGTGCTTTCCCCTTGTGTTCCTCGTGTTCCTCGTGGGATCCGCTCCTATCGTGACAGATCGGGCATCTAGGGTTTTGTAACACCCATGATGCAGCTATAGCTCCCACGTGTCGAGGCACGACTTTGAGATATAACCGCATAGTGGTTTTGTCTTAAGAAGGGTCATCTTCACAAACATCCCATGTAATGAATAAGACAGGGATAAATAGAGTTTGCTTACACTCGCCACTTCACACAAATAACAAGTTAAACATACATCATCCAGAGTACAATCAAGGTCTGACTACGGAACCAAAATAAAAGAAGACAACCCCAAATGCTAGATCCGCGATCGTCCCAACTGGGCATCAGTACTGAACAACCAGAAAAGACACATATCAACGACCAAGATCTTCATCAAGCTCCCACTTGAGCACGGTTGCGTCACCTGTACTGGTATCATCGGCACCTGCAATTGTTTGGAAGTATCCGTGAGTCACGAGGACTCAGCAATCTCGTGATCAAGACTATTTAAGCTTATGGGTAGGATGTGGTAATGAGGTGGAGTTGCAGAAAGCACTAAGCAAATATGGTGGCTAACATACGCAAATAAGAGTAAGATGAGAAGCTACGCAACAGTCGTGAAACTAGGAGTGATCAAGAAGTGATCCTGAAACTACTTACGTTCACACATAACTCAAACAGTGTTCACTTCCCGGACTCCGCCGAAAAGGGACCATCACGGCTACACACGCGGTTGGTTCATTTTAATTAAGTTAAGTGTCAAGTTCTCTACAACCGGATATTAACAAATTCCCATCTGCCACATAACCATGGGCACGGCTCTCGAAAGTTTATACCCTGCGGGGGTGTCCCAACTTAGCCCATCAGAAGTTCTCACGGTCAACGAAGGATATTCCTTCTCCCGGAACAACCCGATCAGACTAGGAATCCCGGTTACAAGATATTTCGACAATGGTAAAACAAGACCAGGATGACCGCTCGAATGTGCCTCCAAATCCCGATAGGAGCTGGACATATCTCGTTCTCAGGGAACACCGGATGACACATCCTACGTGTAAAACCAGCCCTCAAGTTTCCCCGAGGTGGCCCCGCAGTCTACTTAGTTCGGACCAACACTTAGAGAAGCACTGGCCCGGGGGGGGGGGGTTAAAATAAAGATGACCCTCGGGAGCGCGAGTCCCAAGGGAAAAGTAATAGGTGGTGGTGACAAATGCCAAAACCAAGGTTGGGCCTTGCTAGAGGAGTTTTATTCAAAGCGAACTGTCAAGGGGGTCCCATAATCCCAACCGCGTAAGGAACACAAAATCAAGGAATATAACAACGGTATGACGGAAACTAGGCAGCAAGAGTGGAACAAAACACCAGGGAAAAGGTAGAGCCTTCCACCCTTTACCAAGTATATAGATGCATTAATTTAAACAATAGACAATATGATATCCCAAACATATCCATGTTCCAACATAGAACAACCTACAAGACACCTGCAACTAGCAACGCTAAAATAAGAGCTGAGCAAAAGTGGTAACATAGCAAAACAAGGGTTCGCTAGGAAGGTGGGTTAGAGGCTTGACATGGCAATATGGGAGGCATGAAAAACAAGTAGTAGGTAGCGTGACATAGCGGTAGTGCGAACAACTAGCAAGCAAAGATAGAAGTGATATTGACGGTAATGGTCATTGTCGGTGTCGAAACCGGTAGATCTCGGGTAGCGGGTCCCGAACTGTGCTTCTAAGGCGGATGGTAACAGGAGGCAGGGGACACGATGTTTAGCCAGGTTCGGGCCCTCTTGGTGGATGTAATACCCTACGTCCTGCTTGATTGTTCTTGATGATATGAGTATTACAAGACTTGATCTACCACAAGATCATAGAGGCTAAACCCTAGAAGCTAGCCTATGGTATGATTGTATGTTGTCCTATGGACTAAACCCTCCGGTTTATATAGACACCGGAGGGGGCTAGGGTTACACAAAGTCGGTTACAAGGGAGGAGATCTACATATCCGTATTGCCAGGCTTGCCTTCCACGCCAAGGAGAGTCCCATCCGGACACGGACGAAGTCTTCAATCTTGTATCTTCATAGTCCAACAGTCCGGCCAAAGGATATAGTCTGGCTGTCCGGATACCCCCTAATCCAGGACCCCCTCAGTAGCCCCCGAACCAAGCTTCAATGACGATGAGTCCGGCGCGCAGTTTCATCCTTGGCATTGCAAGGCGGGCTCCTCTCCAAATTCTGAATATCTGCTGAGTAGTGTCCGGCTCCCCATAAATATTGCACTTCTTGGCTTCTGCGCCCAATAAGGGCTATCTTCCACGTGTCGAGCGAATGCGAGGAGCCAGGGCATTTTTACATTCGCCACCCTAGCCATGTAAATAAACTGTCTATTAAAGGGACGAGGACTCTTAGATCCAAACCACACCATCCTCCCATGGCGAGTTTCCATCGGAGCGTGCTCGGAAAAATCCATTCCAACATGGCCGGCCACCGCAGCTCCTCCTCCCGCTCCCTTAGCCCTAAGCCCGATGACTGGGAGAAGTGTTCCGTCCCGCACAGCCAATTAGTAGAGTTGCAGACCCAGGGATTTCTCCCTCCAGCATACATGGTCCCCGTTCGAGCTGGGCTCGCCACCTATAATGGCAAGGAGCAAGCGGAGAGCTTCCCCAATCCCTCCAAGGGGGAGTGGGTATGCCTTGTCCCTTATTTACTAAGGGGACTTGTATTTCCGATCCATCCGTTCCTCCGTGAGCTCCTGGAGTTTTACGGCCTCCAGTTGCATAATTTTACCCCCGCTTCCATATTACACATCGCTGGTTATGTTGCCCTTTGTGAGCCGTTTCTAGGCTGCGAGGCTCATTTCGAGCTGTGGAAGAGGCTATTCTGCCTTGTGCCCCGCACACAGGAGGGGTCACTATATCAAGTGGGCGGAGCCGAAATATGGCGCATTGCCTGGACCGGATACCTGTCCGGTACACCGAAGAAGACGTCCGAAGACTGGCCTTTAGTGTGGTTTTACATGGAGGACGTTCCCCTTCCGGATCCTATTCGGAGGGTTCTTCCCGAGTTCAACAATGCTCCTCTGAAGAAACGCCGAAGCTGGCGCCCACGCAGCCCCTAGGAGGAATACAATTGACAAGTCCTTTACGTGATGGACCGGATTAAAGTGCTGGCTCAATCAGGATTGACAATAATCGAGGTTATGTCAATATGCATAATGCGGGGGGGTGCAGCCACTTCAATATCGAGGGCACCCCGTGTGGTGCTTTAACGGGGAAGATGATGCCACCCGCTGTGGGCGTAAGGGACCGGACTCCGCTATTGCTTTAGCAAAAATTCTGTCTGAGTTGTTCAAGGGAGAAGAAGATGAGTTCATCCGTATTAAGCCACGGGATGGATTCTCCATGTACAACCATCCAAGATGGGTGAGCAGTCACTGTTTACTCCCAACCTTCCCGCATTCTTCATCGTAAATACTCACCTTGCCGTTTCACGACAGGAACTGTGAAAAGCTGTAAGGGAGGTTAACAGCCCGCCTCCACAACCAGAGGACCCTGACCGGGCCCTCGATCCCGGACTTGAAGAGGATCCGGACATATTTGTGGAGCTGATAGACATGACATTCTATCAATTGAGCTGCGATGACGCCATGGTGGCCATCATAGCTGACTATCCTAGGCTATTCCCTGAATTGCATATAAGGGAAAACCGGAGTCCCAACTTTCGAGAAGGATCCCCTTTTATGCACTTCACCTACCGTACACATATGGTGTTTTAAAGGGAAGGCCTTCGGGATGCCATGCCGAACCGTAGTGACTCGCCAATAAGGGGCACCGAAGCCGGGTAGGCCAAAAAGGAAGGCGGTCAGGGCTGAGACGCCGGCGCAGAGGTATGATACAAAACCTCGCTCCATGGTCATCGTCTTTCTTTAAAATATAACAACGTCCATGTTTCCTAGTAGGAAAAATGCTCGCGGGACTATATCCGGAGAGGCCGCCGATCATGCCTCCACCAGTCGGGCTCTAGGGTCGGATATAGAGGCGGAAGCTAACACGGTGTGGACGCCAGATGCTCCTCCTACAGAGGATGCAGACAGACTATCCGCTACAAATTCCAAAGTGGAGAGCGCCATGAATCACAGGCGTCGCCGGGCCGTACTCTATGACGCTTGTTTCTCCCGAGAGGCGTTCGATGCCTTCAACTCAGGAGACACGTACATTCGTGCTGCTCAAAATGGTCTTGCCAGAGCCATGGACTAGTATGTAAAGGATATACGGGTAAGAAAATCTGATGATTATATATATCAATAACCCCTGAGACTTGAAATAGTTGACACAACTGATTTAAGGAGTGCAGGTTCTTACAGAGAAGAATACCCAATTGTCTCAAGAGCTGGAAGAGTGCTGGCCGTGTTGAAGGAGTCTGAGAAGGCCCCCTCTGGTAACATTTGCTTCTATTGCGAAGAATTATAGGTACCAGATAGTATGAGGCATGCATGCAAACCTAACAGTAGATGTTGTAGATGACTCCGGAGTGAATCCGGAGGCCGTGACGGAGGATGCGCAACGTGCTAATCGACAGCTAAATGCTGGCGATCGCATGCTTACGCGGGTCAGGCAGGAGAAAAATAATCTCCAGGACGCCAATATCCGGCTGGATGTGGAACTGAAAGACGTCCGAGCCTAGATTGCGGACACCGTAAAGGAGAATAAGCGGCTGCGACGCGGCATTTTTAGTAAGTGCTTGAATGAACTTTTGAAGGAGTTCGGCAAAGAAGCCGGGTAACAGAGTTATGTCTGTAGGTATGTTTACGGCTTGTCCCGCGGAGGAGATGCTCGGGTCTGCGGGTGATCTTCTACCAGAGCTCTCACAACTGCACGAACAAGTTCGTCAGGTGATGCAGGGTATTGCCCAAGCCTTGTGGCGTTCCGCATCCCCGCCAGGAGGCATGGGGGAGCTTGTAGAGAACTCAAGGGAGTGCGGTGGTGCTTCCGATTATGGAAGATATCAGCCTGCCGACAAGGTGCAAGGGAAGCCTGGGCTATGGTGAAGACGCGATATACCAAAGCTGACCCAAACCACATGGCCGAGGTCGGACCTGTGGGGCCCGATGGGAAAGAGATCGCAGTCAGTTTGGTGTATGACCAAGTAGAATTAGCCGCAAAGTATTCCCAACAGGATTATAGGCTAGACAGCCTGTTGGATGGTATAGAAGAAGAATTTAATCTATCTCAGTGACTGTGTACTTCAAGTGACATATATAATGTCCCTAGCCGGATTGTAAATCATTTGTCATGGTGGACCTTTTCGCTTCGACCTCTGGACTTGATAGTCCGGATTGTATCCGAATACCCGCTCGGTTATGTAAAAACCGGGGTATGCATGGAAACCAGACATAGGGGTCATAAGTGCTTGAACAGACAAGTACCCAACTAGCTATGTTATATTACATGGGTAGTAAGAAACATCTTCCAAGGAGAATAGTTCTGTTAAGTGTTCCTTTCCCTAGGTACGCATGCCCTATTGTGCATGTCCAAACTGCGAAAGGAGACGCAGGCTATAAACATCTGGGGGCATGTGCCAAATTAAATGGAATTCATCTTTTGTTCACCGACCGAATATTCCCTTAAGAACGCTAGCTTTAGGGTTCAGCCAGTCTGAGGTACACATCCGGCTGACCCGGCAGTAACAATCGTAGAGGTGCTCCCCTTATGCCCTAGCTGAATTAACTAGAACGTAGGGCATAAATACAAGAGCCAGGCAACCCATCTTGGCCAAAACTTAAGTCATATCGATTCATATAATGGTTAAAAAAGGTACATGCGGAAGAATAACACATGTGTGGGGCATAAAGCCCAGAAAAATAGTTAGACTAAGCTTCTGTATAAGAAGCCCCCAGGTATAATGAGCGCGATTGGCGCGTCAAGATTGTGTAATCAAGACACAAGTGTAGCCTTAGGGCCTTGAGGAAAATAAAAGGAGAGAAAGAGAGAAAAGACAGATAATTGATATGCAAAAAATTGACGGAGGTAAGGAGACGAACATAGAGTCCGGCACTAGGCGTAGAATCTTTGAAGTGGCTGCGTTCCATGGGTTTGGCTCGAGTCGATTATCCGATGCATCCTGTAGATGGTTCGCTCCACCGGTCAGAACCTATTCAATAATGAAGGGACATTCCCATTTGGGCTTGAGCTTGTTCTTTTTCTTCTCCAACAGGCGTAGAACTAGTTCGCCAACGTTATAGGTTTTGGCCCGTACTTCTCTGCTTTGATACCTTCGAGCCTGTTGCTGAAAGAGTGCGGAACGGGCTTTTGCCACCTCGCGCTCCTCCTCCAGGGCGTCCAAACTGTCCTGCTGATCGAGCTCGGCCTCTTTTTCTTCATACACGCGCACCCGAGGTGAGTCATGAATTATGTCGCAAGGCAGAACCGCCTCTACGTCGTACACCATAAAAAATGGTGTGTATCTGGTTGTGCGATTCGGCATGGTCCGCAGCCCCCATAGTACGAAGTCGAGCTCCTCTACCCAGTGCGTGTTTGATTCCCTTAAGGACCGCACTAACCTGATTTTAATGCCGCTCATGATAAGACCATTTGCTCGCTCGACTTGACCGTTAGTTTGCGGGTGATAGGAAGAAGCATAATCGAGCTTGATTCCCATGTTGCTGCACCAAAGTTTTACCTCGTCAGCTGTAAACTTTGTGCCGTTGTTAGTGATGATGCAGTGGGGGATGCGATAACGGTGTACAACCCCAGATATGAAGTCTATCACCGGTCCATATTCAGCCGTTTTGACAGGTTTGGCTTCTATCCATTTGGTGAATTTATCCATCATGACCAGTAAGTATTTTTTCTTATGGGTTCCCCCTTTAAGGGGTCCGACCATATCAAGCCCCCAGACCGCAAAGGGCCAAGTAATGGGGATTGTTTGGAGAGCGGTAGGTGGGATATGGCTTTGGTTTGCAAAAAGCTGGCAACCAACGCAATGTTGGACCAGATGTTGTGCATTTGCTTAGGCCGTTGGCCAATAGAAACCTGTACGGAAGGCCTTGCTTACAAGGGCCCGGGTTGCGGCGTGATGGCCGCCGAGTCCAGCATGGATTTCTGCCAAAAGCTTCCGCCCTTCCTCTTCAGAGATGCACCTTTGATGGACTCTGGTAGTGCTTTTCTTATAAAACTCTCCCTCGTGGACCTTGTAGGCTTTAGATCGCCGCACTATGCAGCATGCCTCATTTTGGTCCTCGGGTAGTTCCTGTCTGGTTAGGTAGGCCAGGAAAGGTTCTGTCCACGGGGCGATGACGGCCATTATCACGTGGGTTGAAGGTGTTATTTCGATCGCAGAGCCTCCAATTGTGTTAGAATGTTCGGTATCTAGTGTTGTGGTCGGGTCTGGACTATTGTTGCCGGTGTCCCCTTCCCATACCACGGATGGCTTAAACAGCTTTTCCAAGAAGATGTTAGGTGGGACAGGATCGCGCTTAGCGCCGATATGGGCGAGGATATCCGCCGCTTGATTGTTTTCCCGAGCCACATGGTGGAATTCAAGCCCCTCGAGCCGAGCTAACATTTTGAGGATGGCGTTGCGATATGCCGCCATTTTCGGATCCTTGGCATCAAAGTTTCCATTTATTTGAGATATTGCAAGGTTCGAGCCCCCACGCACCTCCCGACATTGAATGCCCATGGAAACTGCCATCCGGAGACCATGTAATAGGTCCTCGTATTCGGCTGCGTTGTTGGAGTCTGTATATAGTATTTGGAGTATGTATTGGACTGTATCTCCGGTGGGGGACATCAGGACGCCGCCAGCTCCCAGACTAGCCATCATTTTAGAGCCGTCAAAGTGCATGATCCAATTGGAGTATGCGCCGTACTCTTTAGGGACTTCGGCTTCTGTCCATTCGGCGACGAAATCAGCCAGTACTTGCGACTTAATGGCTCGCCGTGGTCTATATATTATGTCGAACGGGAGGAGCTCGATAGCCCATTTGGCAATCCGGCCCGTGGCATCGCGGTTGTTTATTATGTCGTTGAGTAGTACTTCTTGAAAGTAGTGTCGTAATTTCCGGGATGCCATAAATACCGCGTATGCTATCTTTTGATAATGCGGGTACCGTGATTTGCATGGAGTGAGGACAGTGGACACATAATTGACTTGCTTTTGAAGTGGGAATTTCTGTCCGTCCGTCTCTCTTTCGACGATGAGCACTGCGCTTACAACTTGGTGAGTTGGCGCTATATATAACAGCATTGGTTCGCCAACATTTGGCACGGCCAAGATTTGGTTGGTGGCCAGGGTGGCTTTTATTTCTTCCAATCCGGCTGTGGCTGCGTCCGTCCACTCGAAGTGTTTGGTGCGCCGAAGAAGGCGATAAAGGGGGAGTGCCTTTTCTCCTAATCGGGAGATAAAGCGGCTTCAGGCCGCCACACATCCAGTTAACTTCTGGATTTGCTTGAGGTCAGTTGGGATAGCTAACTGCGACAGAGCTCAGATTTTAGCCAGATTTGCTTCAATTCCTCTACTGGAGACGATAAAGCCCAGGAGCTTTCCGGCGGGTACGCCGAAAACGCATTTTTCCGGATTGAGCTTAATGTCGTACGTTCAGAGATTGTCGAACATGAGCATCAAGTCGTCTATTAAGGAGTCGACGTGTCTGGTTTTAACGACCACATCATCTACGTATGCCTCTACTGTTTTGCCGATCTGCTTTTCCACACATGTCTGAATCATGCGCTGAGATGTTGCGCCGGTGTTTTTGAGCCCGAAGGGCATTGTGTTAAAACAAAAGGGGCCATACGGAGTGATCAATGCCGTTGCGGCTTGATCAGACTCCGCCATCTTAATTTGGTGGTAACCTGAGTATGCATCAAGGAAGCACAATGAGTCGTGTGCTGCGGTAGCGTCGATAATTTGATCGATGCGAGGGAGGGGGAAGGGATCCTTTGGGCAAGCCTTATTAAGGTCCTTGAAGTCGACGCATAGGCGCCAGGATTTTTCCTTCTTTGGTACCATCACCAGGTTTGCTAGCCAGTCCGGATGCTTTATTTCTCTAATGAATCCGGCCTCCAGTAACTTGGCTAGCTCCTCTCCCATGGCTTGTAGCTTAGGTTTGGAGAAACGCCGAAGAGTCTGCTTGACTGGCTTGAATCCCTTTAGAATGTTAAGGCTATGCTCGGCCAGCCCGCGTGGGATTCCTGGCATGTCTGAAGGGTGCCAGGCGAATATGTCCCAGTTCTCGCGCAGGAAATCCCGTAGTGCGGCATCTATAGTGGGGTTTAACTGTGCCCCGAAGGATGCTGTTTTTGTGGGGTCCGTCGGATGGACTTGGAGTTTGACTATTTCATCCGCTGGTTTAAAAGAGGTGGACTTGGGTCTTTTGTGTAGTATCACGTTGTCCCTGTCCACTGTGGAGCGCAGCACGGTTAATTCCTCCGCCACAAGGGCTTCGGATAATGCCTCGAGGGCCAGTGCGGCTGTTTTATTCTCGGCGTGGAGTGCTATGTCCGGATAACTAGCTAGAGTGGTGATTCCATTGGGCCCGGGCATTTTGAGCTTCATGTACCCGTAATGGGGTATGGCTTGGAAGATCATGAATGCCTCCCGCCCTAGACGGGTGTGGTATCCGCTACTGAACGGGGCCACTTGGAATGTAATTTCTTTGGACATGTAATTCTCCGGAGTGCCGAATACCACATCTAGTGTGATTTTCCTAGCGCAACGTGCCTCCCGACTTGGGATGATTCCTCAGAAAGTCGTGTTGCTTTGCTTAATACGGTTTCTATCTATTTCCATTTTTTGAATAGTCTCCTCATAAATGAGGTTTAATCCGCTGTCGCCGTCCATGAGCACTTTAGTGAGCCGAAAGCCGTCCACAATTGGACTGAGGACCAAGGCGGCTGGTGCTCGGGCTGTTTGGAATTTAGGTTCGTGACTGGCATTGAAGGTGATTGTTGTGTCGCTCCATGGATTTATTGCTGCCACTTGGCAGACTTTGGCAAGGCTGCGGAGTGCTCAGTTATGCCTATCATTTGAGGCGAAGGTCTCAAAGACTGTCAATACAGTATTGTTATCCACGGGGGGGGGGTGCTCTGAGGTGTTTTGGATGAGGAGATCCTCACCGCTCTTGGCCACCTGCCGGAGTACCCGACATGCTCTAAGGCTGTGTGTTGGTATGGTATCCATTGTACTATGAATTTTGCAGGGCCCGTTAAGCCATCCCTCCAATACGGTTCCACACCCTGTAGTGGGCTTTTTCTTCTTTGTAATTGAGTCGGGCGATTTATGCGAGTGCACCCTTTTAGCTCGGACTAGGGGTTTTGTCAGAGCCGAATTATCCCAGAATTTTGTTTGGGTTTTCCAGGCGCTTTCCATCACACAGTACTTCCGTACTATGGCCGCCAAGTCAGCGAAGTGCGCTATGTCACGGCGACTTATGGCGTTGAGGATTCCCTTGTTCGTGCAATTGTTGCAAAAGAACAAAATTGCATCTTCCTCGCGACAGTCCTTGACCTTGTTCATTACAAGGTGGAATCTGGCCCAATAGTGATGTACTCTCTCTTGGGGCTCTTGCCTAATGTGGGAAAGATCGTTTGTATCTGGGTGGGTGGGTGGATTTAAGTCCGGACCTTGACCCAATCTGAGACCCCGTGGTGGGGGATTTTCCGATCTTGGAAGTTTGAGCTCCGGGATGTTGCCCTGCAGGTTTAGTATGCAGCCAGATTCTAGGTTCAGGGTTAGGGCGATGTCCTCCCGTGAGCGGGTATCCGGCTCGGAGAGCTCGGGAATCCGTACATAGTTCGTCCTCAGGATAGAGGGAGAATGGTCGCACTGCTCCTCCACCACCGCTATCTGATGGGTGATCGGCGGAGAGTTAATTTCCCTTTCGTCGGGTTTAAGCCCAATCCGATCATAGTCCGTAGCGACTCCCAGAGCGGCGATGCGATCCAAGAGCTCGTTCAAATAGGAGAGCTCTATTGGATCCATCTGCTCGGTGAATTTTGAGCCGATGTGGAGGCTATTTTCGATGACCCGAGAAGTCATCGTTGGCGCAGCGGCCGAGCGGGTGGTCATGAGGAAGCCGCCTAGTCGGAGGGTTTGGCCTACGGCAAGGGCTCCCCCAGAGATGATGTTGTCCTTGACAATGAGACGAGCCATCCTTCCCTATGATGACGACACAGTGGAACTCTCAGTGAAAGCACCAATGTCGGTGTCAAAACCGGCAGATCTCGGGTAGGGGGTCCCGAACTGTGCGTCTAAGGCGGATGGTAACATGAGGCAGGGGACACGATGTTTACCCAGGTTCGAGCCCTCTTGATGGAGGTAATACCCTACGTCATGCTAGATTGTTCTTGATCATATGAGTATTACAAGAGTTGATCTAACACGATATCGTAGAGGCTAAACCCTAGAAGCTAGCCTATGGTATGATTGTATGTTGTCCTACGGACTAAACCCTCCGGTTTATATAGACATCGGAGGCGGCTAGGGTTACACAAAGTCGGTTACAATGGAGGAGATCTACATATCCGTATTGCCAAGCTTGCCTTCCACGCCAAGGAGAGTCCCATACGGACACGGGACGAAGTCTTCAATCTTGTATCTTCATAGTCCGACAGTCCGGCCAAAGGATATAGTCCGGCTGTCCGGAGACCCCCTAATCCAGGACTCCCTCAGTCATATTGCCTGAGATCCTGCAAGCAAGAAGAACGAGTCCAAGAAGTAGACGAACCAACATAGTCGAACGACTCCTCAAAATCGCAACGTAACCGGGACTATCAAGGAGAAGTGCAACCGGAAAGAAGCAAACATCATGGTAAACATACATCACATAAACATGGCATGATGCACAATTAAGTATGATGCATGTCTAGTTTAATGAGGCATGGCAAGGCAAAGAAAGTGCAACAAACAAAATTACAAGTTAAGTGGAGCTCAATATGCAACGAGTTGCATATTGAAGAAACACCACATGTAAGTATTTAGTTTGCTCTCGTTTTTGTACCAACAATATTAAATGTTGTTAAACATGGCAAGAGGTGAAACATATATAAACTATCTATTTAGGCAAGTTTAAATGAGGCCGGAAACAACAAACAACAATTCCGAAAAATCCTCATGTGCATATTTTAGATTTGGTATTGTTCTGTCCTAAAGCATATTTTAGAGTTGCTAATCATGCAAAGTAATTCGACAATGTTACATTAGGCATTTTTCTACCCCGTTTGCATATAAAGTTTATTAAATTCTAAGTTACGGTTATTTAGTTGCAAAGTAAACCATTTTAACATGTCATTAGCAAATTAAATGAAAACAACATTTTAAATATTTTAAACATAGTTTAAAGTAGCAAACTACGACACTAGATGAAATTCTAAGCATTTGACATATGTAAAAACATTTTAATCTGATGCACGTTTCATGAGTTATTAAATGCATGAAATGCAAGGGTTTTTCTGCAAAACTATCATTCTTTGGATAATTCCTAAATTTGTAGAGCTGGGAAAAAACTATACAGGCCGAAACAGTGGGCGTGACATATTCAACATCGCCCAGGGGCGAGGTGTGGAACTGGGTGCTCACCAGGCCAGATGAGCCGGAGCAGAGGAGAGCTGGGTGTGGGCCTCTGCTTGGAGTGGAGGAGGCGTGCTGAGCCTTGGCTATCTGGCACGGGAGGCCCACAGCGAGGCGCTGGACCAGCAGGCGGTCAACGGGGCTGGAGCTCTCTGCTCGATCCCGAGCTCACGCACGAAGACACTCCTCGAGCGCTGCAGGAACTAGCTCGCGCGGCGGCTCTAGGGACTTGGCGGGGCTCCATGAAGAAGATGGTGGCGGAGGCCGCTCTGGATGAGCGGAGGTGTATCCCAGTGAGGAATTGGCCAGCGGTTTGATACAGCGATGTGGTCAACATGGTCGTTCGCTCTCTTGATGGAAGCAGAGGATGCAACGCCAGGGGCTTGCAAGGGAGGCTGGGGAACTTGCGCGGGGCAAGGCTAGGCGGCGAGGTGTAGGCGAGGAAGACAAGGCGACACAGGGCAGTCGCGGATCTGGTCGGCGACGGGGTCGAGGAAGCTTCCGGCGGTGGCGGTTCCCTGTTGTGGCAAGTCAGAGAGAGAGGCATGTGAGGGAAGGAGGAACAGGAGCAGGGGGAGAAGGAAGAGAAGGGTGCGGGGTCGTCCTCGTTAGCCGTCGGCTCGGGCAAGGTCCAGCTAGGGCGCCGGGGATGGCGAGGTCGAGCAGGAGAAGCTCGGGCACACTTGAGAGGGTGGAGTAGTGGGAGCTCGGGGATGGGAGCATGTGCGGAGGAGACCTGGCTCAGGTGGGATTTGAGTGGCGGCGGTCATTGGATGGAGATGGATCGATGGGATGGATGGGATGGGGAGGTCGGGCGCTACTCTGGTTGGTTGGTGGCTGAAGGCGAGGTGGATGCGGGATGGGTCCCGAGAGAACAGTGGCGGCGGCGGACACGTATGGATGGGACATTGATCCTAAAATTTAGGGTTAAGGGTCTATTTATAGGAAGGGGCTAGGTTTAAGGGCTAATCGGACCCTCCGACTAAAATCGGGCGGTCGAGAAAAATATGCTAGGAAGTCCAAATAAGAAAATGGAGATGTTTTAAAGATGTTTGGGGATGATCCAGACCCATTGGTAACGATAGAGTGGGCCAGGTTCGGGTCAACTTTCAGACGCGCGCGAGGGGTGTGAGTAAAATGTAGAGAGGGTCAAATGGTTAGACAAGAGGGGCTTGAAAAACCCGGTTGGTCTCGGAACGGTCAACGAAGGAAAGGGGTTTAATGAGCTCAAAAAAGAGAGAGAAGAGAGCGGTCCGGCTGGTCTAAGAGAAGGCCAACAGAGACAAGGAAGAAGCGACGACTACGAGCGGATGCAACTTTCAAAAACATGACGGCAACGAAGTGCCGATGCAATGCGAATGATGTGATGATGAAGTGCAACAAACAAATGAAACACATGACAACAATGAAAAACAAGGACGGCTTTTGGAGTGTTGGTCTCGGGGCGTTACAACACTCATCCACTTACAAGAGATCTCGTCCCGAGATCTAAGGATGGCACCGGAGAGAAGCGGAAGAGTAAGAGGCAAAACAAAGTTGCTTCTTTGACAAAAGAGTGAAACCAACGAACCTTGAGAGGGTAAACAAATTGAAAGAAGGAATCGAACAAAGACACAAGAAGTTGAAAACACTCCGTTATAAAAGAGGAACATGGAATACGACGAGAACGAAGAGGTTAAGTGACAAGATAGATATTGTAACCACTCCGGTTAAAACAAGATAGAGAAGGAATAAGAATGATATTATTTGGATAGCACTCCGACTGTAAATGGAAGGAATTGAACATGAACTTGACAAGATGAGAGGATACTTGATGAAATTAGAAACACACTGCCTTCGGAACTATTGAAAGAATGGCACATGGGGTAAGAAAAATTTCACACAACACACCGGTTGAGAAGGGAGGCAAAACTTGAAAAAATGGGAAGAACTTGAAAAGAGGGCACGACACTCCGGTTGGAAATGGATAAGCATGAAAAGAATATAATCCTTGACAAAAATGGGATGATGGGTCGAAGAGTGCAACATCGCAATGCTGCCGGAACGAATGAACAGAAGCTAGATCGTTAGGAAGAAAGAAAGTAGAAGAATACGATAACTTCTACCACCAATGAATTTGAAGGCATCCCTAGAAATACAGATTTGAATGGAGTTGTTGAAAATTAAACAACAAAAGAATAAGGTTGTTGTGGGCTTATGGAAAACGTCTCAAAATTATGAGGTGAAATTCTGCCACTAACGGAACCAATAGATTGGATTGATATCAACAAGGAGACGAGAAACTTATTTCACCGAGAGGATAAATGACGAACTTGGGTCATTTATAAGCACCATAAATAGAAACAATCCTTAGGGAAAGCTTCAGGTGAAATATAACCCAAGATAACTCCAATGAAGAGATTGATGGGTTGCAAAGGATCTCATGAATGAATTGAAAATGATGGGTTTAAAATATGTCATTCCGGACAACTTGTGAATCAGGAAACACGAAGGGAAATTCTCAAGAATGACATAACACCACCACAAAAGATAAGAGAGAAAGAATTGCACTTCGGAATGCAAGGTGAAGAATGCTTGAACTCCTCAAAACAAGACATGTGTTGAACACCATGTTTATTTTAGAGTATTGCTTGGCGGATCATAACTTCTAGAGAGATCTTGAAGAAAAATTGAAGAATGAAAAGAATCCTTGACGAACCACCATATAGAACCTCCGTGAAGAACTCCGGTAATGAAAGGATGAACCATCTCGAACCGTGAAATGTGACATGATGAACAACTATGGACAGGAGAAACTAGACCACTTCGGTGAAACAATAATAAGAATTACGTTATGCGTATCCTTCACCAATTTAAATTGATGACAAGCAACGGATTTGGCATAATACTTATGCTCGTAGAAAGGTTTAAGAGAGATATAGCGTAAACTTGAGAAGGTCTTGAATGAACCACCGGTATGATTTTGGAAAGAACGAATGAATTGATATGGTAACAAAGGAAAAGGAATCCTGAACGAACCATTGTAAGGATTAAAAGAACGAGCGAAGAAAATGAACGCATTACCAGGAGGAATTGAGAAATGAACGAAGATACTTGAGAGAGTTTAGATACAAGTGAATGAAGAGATCATGAAATAACTAGAGAATACTTGAGCGATGCACCGGTAAGATTTGGAGAATGAGAGCTGAAAGCTGAGAACGAATAACTCTTCTAAAATGACGGCCTTCGGATGATTGAGAGAGGAAAGCAACTCCTGAAATACTCCGGATGGGTATGAAAAGATTTCTCACAATCGAAAACAATTATGAGAGGATGGCATCAAGCTAGAACCACGAATCTTTGAGAGAACAGATAAGATTTGGAGGAAAAACTCTTCTTCGGTCTTCAAAAGTTGACAATGATGATGAGAACCGCCATGAATTGTTGAGACACTCCGGAACAATGAAGAATATAAATATTGAGCCCATGATGAAAAGAATTTGAAGGAATCTTGGAGAAGGCATCTGACTGATGCAAATTCATTCTTACATCAAATTTTGAAATGAATTTGAGAATAACTCTGGAAAATTAGAAGAGTTAGGTAAGATCCTGGGAAAAGACCTGTGGGTTAGGGCCCACTCAAAAGATACGCCATTGAACGATTTAAAGAGAGATTGCACTAGTTGAATTAAATGGCTTGAATGAGATAACAACCTCGAGATATCTTGAACAGATTAGGAATGAAAACAATGAATCTCCTGAGATACCTTCCGTACTCCGGAACAAATGAATAGAGAGAAGTGAACGATTATGAGATGCTTAGATAAGAACTTCCAACATGGAAATCATGTGAAATGAGAGGAAGAGATATGATCAACAAAGAAGCTTGATTTCCGACCACCGGAGAATAAAGAGAATGGAGAATGATGAACATGAAACTTCTGACCATCTTCATGACAATCACCGGATAAGAACATTGAAAGAAAAGAATGAAGAGTCTTCACATCCATAAGATGGATACTTGATTAAGAAATCTGAGTCCTTGAAGAAAAAGGGGTGGGAGGGCGGGGAAAACAAAGACAACTTGGGATGGATGGAACGAACAACGTTGGGAAAACTGAGAAGTGATCTTGCGAATGTTGAAATGATCAGATCCACTTGAAGAGAAGCACACCGGTTGGAAAAGAATTGACATGACAATCTCGACGATCAAGAAGGATTAGTATCCACATAGAAATATGCGAACACCACTTAGGAAAGGTATGGAATCAACACTTGACTTCGTAGCAACTCGAATACCACAACTCAAAACAAAACAAAGGACGTGGCTTGCAGGAGAAGCCGGAACAAACAAATGACAGAGATTTTGTCCGAAATTTTCATGGTGGGGCCCACATGGGCTCCATCATACAGCACCATCATGTACAAGGCAGTGCACATCACATACGAAGCGTCCCCTAGTCAGCATAGCCAAGGACTCTTTAAGACACAAAGAGACCACTATAAAACCAACCATGGATAGGCGGACCACTAGACGTCGAACCCCAATCTCATATCATGCATCTGTCGGAAAGGTATCCTAGGAGCTACTTGAATTCCCACCTATAAACTCACGAAACTTTCTGGTTATGCAATCTGCTGTTGGGGATATAGGGAGGCACAATATATAGCACACAACTAACAAGCCCTACGCTCCAACGGTATCCATCCATCAACACATAACCAAGAAAAACTCCGGAAATTGTGTACCTCAACCTTCAAAAAGCATCTCTTATACGAGTTATGGAAATACTCCCGAACTCCCGCCCCAATACTGGGTGGCGTCGAGGTTGTCTCACCAACAACTGCATAAAAGAGATTTTCGATGTCGGCGAACTCGGCTATTCTAGAACTGCAATGATAAAATTGTGATGACAACACCTCAGAGCTCAACTTCTCGGGACACTGCCACAACCCCTAAATGTCAGGAGGCACCAAGAACAGTGTTCTCCTCACAAGAATATCGGAATGATCCCAAGATACCCACGTGATCCTAATTTTTCAGTGAAATTTGAGGAGAGGAAAGATAAACATCTATGCCAGGAGGCCTCACCAAAGCGACGAAGGGAATGAGGAGTAAAAATAGTCCTACTCTCTGATATATATAATCCTAAGACTCGAAACATTTATATTCTAGAATCAACAACGTCAGCGATTCGATCAAGCAGGGAGCTCCTAAGTCGACCAACTTGTGACGCCCATGATGCAGCTATAGCTCCCACGTGTCGAGGCATGACTTAGAGATATAACCACATAGTGGTTTTGTCACAAGAAGGGTCATCTTCACAAACATCCCATGTAATGAATAAGACAAGGATAAATAGGGTTGGCTTACACTAGCCACTTCACACAAATAACAAGTTAAACATAGATCATCCAGAGTACAATCAAGGTCTGACTGCGGAACCAAAATAAAAGAAGACAACCCCAAATGCTAGATCCCCGATCGTCCCAACTGGGCACCACTACTGATCAACCGGAAAAGACACATATCAACAACCAAGATCTTTGTCGAGCTCCCACGCTTGAGCTCGATTGCATCACCTGTACTGGTATCATCGGCACCTGCAACTGTTTGGAAGTATCCGTGAGTCACGAGGACTAAGAAATCTCAAAAGCCTCGTGATGAAGACTGTTTAAGCTTATGGGTAGGATGTGGTAATGAGGTGGAGTTGCAGCAACCGCTAAGCAAATATGGTGGCTAACATACACAAATAAGAGTAAGATGAGAAGCTATGCAACAATCATGAAGCTAGGAATGATCAAGTAGTGATCCTTAAACTACTTACGTTCAAGCATAACTCAAACCATGTTCACTTCCCGGACTTTACTGAAAAGGGACCATCATGGCTACACACGCGGTTGGTTCATTTTAATTAAGTTAAGTGTCATGTTCTCTACAACCGAATATTAACAAATTCCCATCTACCACATAACTGTGGGCACGGCTCTCGAAAGTTTATACCCTGCGGGGGTATCCCAACTTAGCCCATCACAAGCTCTCACGATCAACGAAGGATATTCCTTCTCCCGGAACAACCCGATTAGACTCGGAATCCCGGTTACAAGACATTTCGACAATGGTAAAACAAGACCAGCAAGACCGCCCGAATGTGTCGACAAATCCCGATAGGAGCTGCACATATCTCGTTCTCAGGGCATACCAGATGAAACATCCTACGAGTAAAACCAGACCTCAAGTTCCCCCGAGTTGGCCCCGGGATCTACTTAGTTCGGACCAACACTTAGAGAAGGACTGGCCCGAGGGTGTTAAAATAGAGATGACCCTTGGGAGCGCGACTCCCAAGGGAAAAGTAATAGGTGGTGGTGGAAAATGTTAAAACCAAGGTTGGGCCTTAATGGAGGAGTTTTATTCAAAGCGATCGCATAACCCTAACCGCGTAAGGAACGCAAAATCAAGGAACATAACACCGGTATGACAGAAACTTGGGCGGCAAGAGTCAAACAAAACACCAGGCAAAAGGCCGAGCCTTGCAACCTTTACCAAGTAAATAGATGCATTAATTTAAACAATAAATAATATGATATCCCAAACATATCCATGTTCCAACATGGAATAACCTGCAAGACACCTGCAACTAGCAACGCTAAAAGATGGGCTGAGCAAAAGCGGTAACATAGCCAAACAAGGGTTTGCTAGGAAGGTGGGTTAGAGGATTGACATGGCAATATGAGAAGCATGAAAAACAAGTGGTAGGTAGCGTGACATAGCGGTAGAGCGAACAACTAGCAAGCAAAGATAGAAGTGATATCGAGGGTAATGGTCATCTTGCCTGAGATCCCGCAAGGAAGAAGAACGAGTCCAAGAAGTAGACGAACCAACTTAGTCGAACGAATCCTCACAATCGTAATGTAACTAGAACTATCAAGGAGAAGCGCAACCAGAAAGAAGCAAACATCATGGTAAACATCCATCACATAAACATGGCATGATGCACAATTAAGTATGATGCATGTCCGGTTTAATGAGGCATGGCATGGCAAAGGAAGTGCAACAAACAAAACTACAAGTTAAGTGGAGCTCAATATGAAATGAGTTGCATATTGAAGAAGCACCACATGCAAGTATTTAGTTCACTCTCATTTATGTACCAAACAATATTAAATGTTGTTAAACATGGCAAGAGGTGAAACATATAAACTATCTATTTAGGCATGTTTAAATGAGGCCGGAAACAACAAACAACAATTCTGGAAAATAATCATGTGCATATTTTAGATTTGGTACTGTTCTGTCCTAAAGCATATTTTAGAGTTGTTAAACATGCAAAGTAATGCCACCATGTTAAATTAGGCATTTTTATACCCCATTTGCATATAAAGTTTATTAAATTCCGAGTTACGGTTATATAGTTACAAAATAAACCATTTTAACATGTCATTAGCAAATTGAATGAAAACTACATTTCAACATTTTAAACATAGTTGAAAGTTACAAATTATGAAACTAGATGAAATTCTAAGCATTTAACATATATAAAACATTTTAATCCGATGCACGGTTCATGAGTTATTAACTGCATGAAATGCAATGGTTTTTCTGCAAAACTGTCATTCTTTGGATAATGTCTAAATTCGTAGAACTGGGAAAAAACTATACATGCCGAAACAGCGGGCATGGCATATTCAACAGCGCCCAGGGGCGAGGGGTGGACCTGGGTGCTCACCAGGCCTCATGGGGCGGAGCAGAGGAGAGCTGGGGCTGGGCCTCAGCTTGGAGTGGAGGAGGCGCGCTCGGCCTCGGCTATCCGGCACGGGAGGCCCATAGCGAGGTGCTGGACAAGGAGGCAGTCAACGGGGCTGGAGCTCTTTGCTCGATCTCGAGCTCGCGCACGAAGACACTCCTCGGGCGTGATACGTTGGAGTAATTTTTGATTGTTCCATGCTATTATATTATCTGTTTTGGATGTTAATGGGCTGATTTATACACTTTTATATTATTTTTGGGACTAACCTACTAACCCAAGGCCCAGTGCAAATTGCTGTTTTTTTTGCCTATTTCAGTGTTTCGCAGAAAAGGAATATCAAAAGGAATAAAACCTTCGGGAGAGTTATTTTTGGAACAAACGTGATCCATGGGACTTGGAGTGGATGTCAAGCAACCAACAAGGAAGCCACGAGGCAGGGGGGCGCGCCTACCACCCTAGGCGCGCCCTCCACCCTCACGGGCCCCTCGTGGCTCCACCGACCTACTTCTTCCTCCTATATATGTCCACATACCCCGAAAACATCCAGGAGCACCACGAAACCCTATTTCCACCGCCGCAACCTTCTGTACCCAAGAGATCCCATCTTGGGGCCTTTTCCGGAGCTCCGCCGGAGGGGGCATCGATCATGGAGGGCTTCCATATCAACACCATAGCCTCTTCGATGATGTGTGAGTAGTTTACCTCCGACCTTAGGGCCCATATTTATTAGCTAGATGGCTTCTTCTCTCTCTTTGGATCTCAATACAATGTTCTCCTCGATCTTCTTGGAGATCTATTTGATGTAACTCTTTTGTGGTGTGTTTGTCGAGATCCGATGAATTGTGGGTTTATGATCAAGTTTATCTATGAACAATATTTGATTCTTCTCTGAGGAATCTTTATCTATGATTGGTTATCTTTGCAAGGCTCTTCGAATTATCAGTTTGGTTTGGCCTACTAGATTGATCTTTCTTGCAATGGGAGAAGTGCTTAGCTTTGGGTTCAATCTTGCGGTGTCCTTTCCCAGTGACAGCAGGGGCAACAAGGAATGTATTCTATTGTTGCCATCGAGGATAAAAAGATGGGGTTTATATCATATTGCTTGAGTTTATCCCTATACATCATGTCATCTTGCTTAATGCATTACTCTGTTCTTATGAACTTAATACTCTAGATGCAAGCTGGATAGCGGTCGATGTGTGGAGTAATAGTAGTAGATGCAGAATCGTGTCGGTCTACTTGTCGCGGATGTGATGCCTATATACATGATCATGCCTAGATATTCTCATAATTATTCACTTTTCTATCAATTGCTCGACAGTAATTTGTTCACCCACCGTAATACTTATGCTATCTTGAGAGAAGCCACTAGTGAAACCTATGGCCCTCAGGTCTATCTTTTATCATATAAGTTTCCAATCTATTTTATTTTGCAATCTTTACTTTCAATCTATATCATAAAAATACCAAAAATATTTATCTTAATATTATTATCTCTATCAAATCTCACTCTCGTAAGTGACCGTGAAGGGATTGACAACCCCTTTATCGCATTGGTTGCGAGGTTCTTATTTGTTTGTGTAGGTACGAGGGACTTGTGCGTAGTATCCTACTAGATTGATACCTTGGTTCTCAAAAACTTAGGGAAATACTTACACTACTTTGCTGCATCAACATTTCCTCTTCAAGGGAAAACCAACGTAGTGCTCAAGAGGTAGCAAGAAGGATTTCTGGCGCCGTTGCCGAGGAGATCTATCATAAACTCTTATCCCTCGCATTACATTATTTGCCATTTGCCTCTCATTTTCCTCTCACCCACTTCACCTTTGCCTTTTCTTCACCTTCTTCCCGTATGTATCTTTGTTTATGTTTCCATGCGCCTTCTATTTGCTTGCTAAAAATCTGTTGATATGGATCCACTTAATGTGTTCTATTTGGATCATCTTTGATCCTTATGCGCTCGTGTTGAAACCCCCACTAGCCTAGTTGATGGGAAATCTTTAGATGAGCATGCTCATTTTGTGTGTCACCATTTGTCTGAAAAAGGGAGACTCTTATGGGATAAAATAAACAGATTATTGTGTTATGCTTGGAATCTTTGTGAAATTTGTGATTTTACTTGTTGCTCTAAGAACCTTAAAAAACACCTCCCCTACCTATGTGAGTTTAATGATAATGAAATCTTATCTTCTTATGCAAAGGGTGTTTATGGTTACTACGATATCGAACAAATTGAAGAATTTGTTGCTTTTAAGGGTGCTTATGAAGTTGCTTCTTTGATTGGAAAGTATGATATTACTCTCTACGAATCAGAAAATTTTGACATACTTAAATATTGCTATGAAAACTATGCTCATAAATGTGTATGTCAAAGAATTTATTGAAAGAATGACCGTTGCTTTGGAAGAAAATAATGATATGCATGAATCTATAGATAATTATGATTCCGATGATTTGACTCAAATATCCCTTGATGAACATGATGCTTGCTATTCTTGTGGCCTTGATGCCAATATTTATGAAGATGAATTTGCCATAGTTCCTTATGTTAAACATGAGATCATTGCTATTGCACCCATACTTGATAGTTCCTTCAATGAAAAGCATGATTGCAATGATGTTATCATAAATTATATTAATGCCAATTGTGCTAATATTAATAATATGCAAAACCTGAGCTTGGGGATGCTAGTTTTGCTATGTCCTCTACTTGTTGCAATGATCATGATTGGGGTGATTCTTCTTTTGATCTTGAAAATTTATTTAAGCCCCGTGATGAATATGAGATTGATAATAGTGTTTGCAATATTATTGAAAGTGGGTTTGGAAGAGTGTCAACTTTAGATTTGTTCAATCTTATGAAATTTTTGATAAAAGTGGGTTTGGAGAGGTCATGACTTTTGTTAATGTAAATCCCACTATTTTGTAAGAGTGTTAACTTTGCATGCATGTGCATCGTGTTGAAACTATTTTATGTGATATCTATTTTGTTGAATTTGCTTATGATCCCACATGTAATTATTATGAGAGAGAAAAATATGATTGTAGAAAATTTCATTTTACTAAATTACCTCTCGTTATGTTGAGATTGCTATTGTTTCTTTTTGCTTCCTTGCATATGCTAGTTTTTGCTTGCTATGATAATTTGTTTGCCTATAATATGCCTATGCATAGGAAGTATGTTACTCTTAGATGTGTTTGCCACGTGTTTTATGATTCTCTCTTTTGTGCTTCAATTCTTGTCTTTCATGTGAGCATCATTGAAATTATCAATGCCTAGCTAGGGGCATTAAATGATAGCGCTTGTTGGGAGGCAACCCAATTTTATTTTTATTCCTTGATTTTTTGTTCTGTTAAGTAATAAATAATTCATCTAGCCTCTGTTTAGATGTGGTTTTATTCTTTTAATTAGTGTTTGTGCCAAGTAGAACTTTTGGGAAGACTTGGGGAAAGTCTTTGTGACCTTGCTGTAAAAAACAGAAACTTTAGCGCTCACAATATTTGCTGCCATCTTTTACTGAGAATGCGATTAAGTTGATTCGTTTTGCAGATGATTAATAGATAAATTCCTCATGTACAGAAATTTATTTTAGAATTTTTGGGGTTACAGAAGTATTCGAAACCTACAGATTACTACAGACTGTTCTTATTTTGACAGATTCTGTTTTTTGTGTGTTGTTTGCTTATTTTGATGCATCTATGGCTAGTATCGGAGGTTATGAACCATAGAGAAGTTGGAATACAGTAGGTTTAACACCAATACAAATAAAGATTGATTTCACTATAGTACCTTAAGGGGTGGTTTGTTTTCTTATAATAACAAAGCTCATGAGATTTTTTGTTTATGTTTTGTGTTGTGACGTTTTCATATTTTGGGTAAAGATTTGATGGATTATGGAATAAGGAGTGGTAATAGCCTAAGCCTGGGGATGCCCAAGGCACCCCAAGGTAAAATTTAAGGACAGCCAAAATCCTAAGCTTGGGGATGCTCCGGAAGGCATCCCCTCTTTCGCCTTCTTCTATCGGTAACTTTACTTGAGGCTATATTTTTATTCACCACATGATATGTGTTTTGCTTGGAGCGTCTTATATGATTTGAGTCTTTGCTTTTTAGTTTACCACAATCATCCTTGCTGTACACACCTTTTGGGAGAGACACACATGAATTGAAATTTATTAGAATACTCTATGTGCTTCACTTATATCTTTTGAGCTAGACAATTTTGCTCTAGTACTTCACTTATATCTTTTAGAGCACGGTGGTGGCTTTATTTTGTAGAAATTATTGATCTCTCATGCTTAACTTATATTATTTTGAGAGTCCTTTAGAACAACATGACAATTTTCTTTGATTATAAAATTAGTCCTAATATGATAGGCATCCTAGATGGGTATAATAAAAACTATCATAAAAAGTGCATTGAATACTATGAGAAGTTTGATACTTCATGATTGTTTTGAGATATGAAGATGGTGATATTAAAGTCATGCTAGTTGAGTAGTTGTGAATTTGAGAAATACTTTTTCTAAAGTTTGGGATTCCGTAGCATTCACGTATGGTGAACTGTTATGTGATGAGGTCAGAGCATGATTTATTTATTGATTGTCTTCCTTATGAGTGGCGGTCAGGGACGAGTGATGGTAATTTCCTACCAATCTATCCCCCTAGGGGAATGCGTGTAGTACTTTGTTTCGATAACTAATAAATTTTTGCAATAAGTATGTGAGTTCTTTATGACTAAGGTTGAGTCCATGGGTTATACACACTCTCGTCATTCCACCATTGCTAGCCTCTCTAGTACCGCGCAACTTTCGCCAGTACCTTGAAACCCACCATATACCTTCCTCAAAATAGCCACCATACCTACCTATTATGGCATTTCCATAGCCATTCCGAGATATATTGCCATGCAACTTTCCATCGTTCCGTTATTATGACACGCTTCATCATTGTCATATTGCTTGGCATGATCATGTAGTCGACATCGTATTTATGGGAAAGCCACCGTTCATAATTCTTTCCTACATGTCACTCTTGATTCATTGCATATCCCGGTACACCAGGGGAGGCATTCACATAGAGTCATATTTTGTTCTAAGTATTGAGTTGTAATCTTTGAGTTGTAAATAAATAGAAGTGTGATGATCATCATTATTAGAGCATTGTACCAAGTGAGGAAAGTATGATGGAGACTATGAGTCCCCCACAAGTCGGGATGAGACTCCGGATGAAAAAAAGAAAAAGAAAATAGGCCCTAAAAAAGAGAAAAGGCCCAAATAAAGAAATATAAAAAATGAGAGAAAAAGAGAGAAGGGACAATGTTACTATCCTTTTACCACACTTGTGCTTCATAGTAGCACCATGATTTTCATGATAGAGAGTCTCCTATGTTGTCACTTTCATATACTAGTGGGAATTTTACATTATAGAACTTGGCTTGTATATTCCAATGATGGGCTTCCTCAAAATGCCCTAGGTCTTCGTGAGCAAGCGAGTTGGATGCACAACAACTTAGATTCTTTTTGAGCTTTCATACACTTATAGCTCTAGTGCATCCGTTGTATGTCAATCCCTACTCACTCACATTGATATCTATTGATGGGCATCTCCATAGCCCGTTGATATGCCTAGTTGATGTGAGACTATATTCTCCTTTTTGGTTTCTCCACAAACACCATTCTATTCCACCTATAGTGCTATGTCCATGGCTCACGCTCATATATTGCGTGAAGATTGAAAAAGTTTGAGAACACCAAAAGTATGAAACAATTGCTTGGCTTGTCATCGGGGTTGTGCATGATTAAATACTTTGTGTGATGAAGATAGAGCATAGCCAGACTATATGATTTTGTAGGGATAACTTTATTTGGCCATGTTATTTTGAGAAGACATAATTGCTTTGTTAGTATGCTTGAAGTACTATTATTTTTATGTCAATATTAAACTTTTGTCATGAATCTTTCGGATCTGAACATTCATGCCACAATAAAGAAAGTTACATTGAGAATTATGCTAGGTAGCATTCCACATCAAAAATTCTGTTTTTATCATTTACCTACTCGAGGACGAGCAGGAATTAAGCTTGGGGATGTTGTAACACCCCGAGACTGGAGCTCCAGATGCCTTCCATGTTTTCCGGGTTTCGTCGTGTGATTTGTTTGGTTCTTTGCATCATGTCACCATACCATCATGCCATTTCATTTTTCTTAAACTCAACTAAATAAATTGCATAGATCTTTTGATCTATTTAAACCGAGGGAATTCACATGGTGATTCTCTTCATAACATATCCTCCCAATATTAGGGGGCTATATTTAATATTCCTTTAATTTGGAATTCACCATAACACACTTGCAAATTATCCCAATGCCTTTGTTATCTTAATTCTTGTTCTCCAACTCTGCCCTATATTCTTTCATCATATTCCAAAGCTCCACCATAAATCCGAACATTTTTTGGACACTTCTAAAACCAAGTCCTTGTTCAAACCATTTGAATTAAATTCTTGCAATCATGTCCCCTCCTATTTTTATTGGACCGTGCACATTTTTGCGAGTCTGGGAAATTTAATCCGATGCCCAAATTCTTGTCCACTCTTTTCTTCCTTTCTCTTTTTTCCTTCTTTGTTTTTTCTGTTTTTAGATAGAAGAGAGAACCAGGCCGGCCCATTTGCCTCTAAGCCCAACTTAGCTTTCCAGACCAGCCCCTTTCTTTCCTCTCCCTTTTCTCTCTTTGTTTTTCCTTGTTATGTGAGGAGGTCAGCAGCAGATGCCCACCTCCCGGGCCATTTGCTTCTCTCGACCCAAGGCCTCCCACAGCCTCCTAGACCAACAGGCCCAGTTCCCCTCCTCTAACCCTAGCACCGGCTGGAACCTCTCTCTCCCTCGATCCCTTCCCTCGTCGCCCTCCTCACGCCGCCAAGATCCCCTGCGCCCGATTCCCCATCTCCTCGTTCTTTCCCGTAGCGCCGCAGGCACGCACACATCAAGCTCCAGGAGAGCGCCCGCGCTCGATCCCGTGGCCGCGCCTCCCTGTTGCAGTTGCAGCTTCATCCTCGCAGCCCTCCTCGCTCGGTCTTGAGCGTCCCAGCACCGCACCTCGCCGCCGCTTCCTCCGGCGACCAACAGGACGCTGCCGCAGCACCGACCAGCGTTGGCCTCGACCTCCTCCCTCACGCGTGGCTCGCCTCCCGCCTCCTTCATCGTCTGCTCCTCCACGCCGTCTTCCGCAACCCGGCCACCGGTGCCCTCGCCGGAGCCACCTTGCCTCGCCGGCCGCGAGCTCCTTCTCCGGCGACCTCGTACTCTGCTCACCCACTTCCCTTGTTTCTCCTTCCCACGCACCGACTCCTTTCTCCCTCGCGCCGAAGACTTGTTGCTGCCTGGTTTTTGCCCATCACTTGCAACTGACGGAGCAGGACCTCCTCATCGTGGCTCTGCCTCCACCAGCAGCCCCTGCTGCCTGTCATCTCCATGGCCTTAAGGAGCCGCCCAAGTTGCCGGTTGTTTTGGCACTTGCATATCACTATTGAACCAAGGAGACTAGCACCGCCAAGTCCAAGGACGATCCCCGAAGATTTTGGATGCGCCAAGTTCCTCTCGAAAGTACATCTACATGATGACCCGCCAAGTACCGTAGCACCGAAGACCTTGGATACGCCAAGTTCGACTATCACCAACCAAGTGTACAACTATCATTGATGTGTACGACTACAACATGAACGAGTACCAGGACGACCCTCGAAGGACTCAGACCCATCAAGTTCCCTTTGGGTGCGCCAAGTTCCAAGGCGTCGCATAAGTTTCTTCGTGAAACCTGTTCCTTCCGCCATGGCGACAAATGCTCCATATCATGTTCTTATCAACATTTTCATAAAATTGCATAAACTTTCATATGCCATCCGCATCATGATAACAACATTTAAAATGTTTATAATTCTTGTTGCATTAAAATGCTAATGCACATGAGGTTTTACCGGAATTGTTGTTTGATGTTTCCAGCCTCATTTAAAGTGACTAACTGTGTATTTTACTCATGTTTCACCTCTTGCCATGTTAACCAACATTTAATATTATTCAGTACCTATATGGGAGAGAACTAAATAATTAAATGTGGTGTTTCTTCAATATGCAACTTGTTGCATATTGAGCTCCACTTAATTTGTAGTATTGCTTGTTGCACTTTGCCATGCCTCTTTAAACCGGACATGCATCATACTTGGTTGTGCATCATGCCATGTTTATGCTTGTGTGTTTACCATGTTGCTTGCTTCTTTCCGGGTTGCTTCTCTCGTTAGCTTCAGTTTCGTTCCGGAGTTGTGAGGATTCGTTCGACTACGTTGGGTCGTCTACTTCTTGGGCTCGTTCTTCTTCCTTGCGGGATCTCAGGCAAGACGACCATACCCTCGAAATCACTTCTATCTTTGCTTGCTAGTTGTTCGCTCTATTGTTATGTCGCAGTACCTATCACTTACTATATCATGCCTCCCATATTGGCATGTCAAGCCTCTAATCCACCTTTCCTAGCAAACCTTTTGTTTGGCTATGTTACCGCTTTTGCTCAGCCCCTCTTATAGCGTTGTTAGTTCCAGGTGAAGCTGAAGTTTGTTCCATGTTGGAATGGATACGTTGGGATATCACAATATCTATTATTTTATTTAATGCATCTATATACTTGGTAAAGGGTGGAAGGCTCGGCCTTATGCCTGGTGTTTTGTTCCACTCTTGCCGCCGTAGTTTCCGTCATACCGGTATTATGTTCCTTGATTTTGCGTTCTTTACGCGGTTGGGTGTTATGGGAACCCCTTGACAGTTCGCTTTGAATAAAACACCTCCAGCAAAGCCCAACCTTGGTTTTACATTTGCCTAACAACCTATAACCTTCCCTTGGGTTTTCGCGAGCCCGAGGGTCATCTTTATTTTAAACCCGTGGGCCAGTGCTCCTCTTAGTGTTGGTCCAACCTGTTGGTAGTCGGTGGCCACCAGGGGCAACTCTGGGTTGGCCTACCGGAAGTTTGGACAATCCGGTGTGCCCTGAGAACGAGATATGTGCAGCTCCTATCGGGATTTGTCGGCACATCCGGGCGGTTTGCTGGTCTTGTTTTACCATTGTCGAAATGTCTTGTAACCGGGAATCAGAGACTGATGGGGTCTTCCCGGGAGAAGGAATATCCTTCGTTGACCATGAGAGCTTGTGATGGGCTAAGTTGGGACACCCCTCCATGGTTTAAACTTTTGAAAGCCATGCCCGCAGTTATGTGGCAGATGGGAATTTTTTAATATCCGGTTGTAGAGAACTTGACACTTGACTTAATTAAAATGCATCAACCGTGTGTGTAGCCGTGATGGTCTCTTTTCGGTGGAGTCCGGGAAGTGAACACGGTTCTTGTGTTATGCTTGTGCGTAAGTAGTTTCAGGATCACTTCTAGCTTCACGTCGGTTGCGTTGCTTCTCTTCTTGCTCTTATTTGCGTATGTTAGCCACCATATATGCTTATTGCTTGCTTCAGCTCCACCTCGCTACCTCCTCCTACCCATAAGCTTAATTAGTCTTGATATTGTGGGTGTGAGATTACTAAGTCCTCGTGACTCACAGATACCTCCAAAACAGTTGCAGGTGCCGATGATACCAGTGCAGATGACGCAACCAAGCTCAAGTGGGAGCTCGATGAAGATCTTGTTCGTTGTGTTGTTTCGTTTCCTATTGATCAGTACTAGAGCCCAGTTGGGACGATCAGGGATCTAGCATTTTGGGTTGTCTTCTTTTATTTTGGTTCCGTAGTTAGACCTTTGTTTGTACTTTGGATGATGTATGGATTATTTATGTATTGTGTGAAGTGGCGCTTGTAAGCCAACTCTTTATCCCTTTCTTATTCAGTGCATGGGATGTGTGAAGATTACCCCTCTTGTGACAAGCCTACCATGCGGCTATGCCTCTAGGTCGTGCCCCGACACGTGGGAGATATAGCCGCATTGTGGGTGTTACAAGTTGGTATCAGAATCATCCCCGACTTAGGAGCCCCCTGCTTCATTGAATCGCTGACATTGTTGAGTCTAGAACAAAATGTTTTGAGTGTTAGGATTATATATATAGGAGAGTAGGATTCTTTTTACTCCTCAGTCCCTTCGTCGCTCTAGTGAGGCCTCCTAACGTAGAAGTTTTGACTTTTCTCTCCTCAAATTTCACGATTTTTTAGGGATCGTTGAAAAGAATGCCTACGTGATACTTGAATTCCCACTTATAAACTCCCGAAACTTTCTGGTTATGCAATCAGGTGTTGGGGATATAGGGGAAGCATAAAATCTCACCCAAACTAAGAATCCCTACATCCAGTTATATCCATCCTTCAACACATAACCAAGAAACCTTCAGAAATAGTGTACCTCAAACTTCGAAAAGCATTCCATAGAAGTTTTGAATTTTCTCTCCTCAAATTTCGCGCGTGTCCTGGAATCGTTCCGATAGTCCTGTGACGAGAACAATATTCTTGGTGCCTCCTGACATTTAGGGGTTGTGGCAAATGTCCCGGGGAGTTGTGCTCCGAGGTGTTGTCATCACAATTTTATCATTGTAGTTCTAGAATACCTGATCCGCCGACATCGAAAATCTCTTTTATGCAGTTGTTGGTGAGATAACCTTGATGCCACCCAGTACTGGGGCGGGAGTTCGGGAGTATTGCCATAACTCGTATAACAGATGCTTTTCGAAGGTTGAGGTACACGATTTCTGAAGGTTTCTTGGTTATGTGTTGAAGGATGGATACAGCTGGATGTAGGGATTGTTGGTTTGGGTGAGATTTTATGCTTCCCCTGTATCCCCAACACCTGATTGCGTAACCAGAAAGTTTCGGGAGTTTATAAGTGGGAATTCAAGTATCAGGTAGGAATTCTTTCCAACAGACACATGATACGATATGGGATCTATCGTATGTTTGTTTCTGGCTTATTCTGCAAGCCAATCGTTCGTTTTGTTTTGATTTGTGGTATTTGAGTTGCTTCAATGTCAAGTGTTGATTCCATACCTTCCCTAAGTGGTGTTCTCACACTTCTATGTGAATACTAATCCTTCATGATAATTGACATTGTCATGTCAATCCTTTTCAACCGGCGTGTTTCTCTTCAAGTGCATCCGATCATTCCAACATTCACAAGATCAATTCTAAGCTTTTTCTCAATGGTGTTTGTTCCATCCGCCCCAAGTTGCCTTTGTTTTCCCTCCCTCCCACCCTTTTTTCTTCAAGGAATCGGATTTCTTATTCAAGTATACTTTTTATTGGTGGCGAGTCTCTCCATTTTTTTCGTCAATGTTCTTATCCGGTGATTCTCAGGAAGACACTAACGGAGCCTCAAGTCTATCATTCTTCATTCTTTTCTTCTCGGTGGATTCAAGTCAAGCTTTGTCGATCATATCCTTTCCTCATTTCAAATGTCTTCTCATGCCGGTGCACCTTTTAATCATCCACTTCTCGCCATTCATTTGTTCTAGAGTACCGAAGATATCTCAGGAGATTTGTGTTTTCATTCCTAAACCGTTCAAGCTATCTTGAGGTTGTTATCTCTTCTAAGCCATTTAATTCAACTAGTGCAATCTCTCTTCAAACCATTTCAACGATGTATCTTTTGAGTGGGCCCTAACCCACAGGTCTTTTCCCAGGATCTTACCCGACTCTTCTAATTTTGCCGGACTTACTCTCAAATTATTCTCCAAGTTGACGTAAAAATGAATTATCATCAGTCATATGTCTTTCTCCAAGATCTTTCAAATTCTTTTCACCTTTGCCTCAACCTTTCCTTTTTTAATCATTTCGGAGTGTCTCAACAATTCTTGATGGTGTTTCTCATCGTCTTTCTCGGATTTTGAAGGCCGAAGAAGTGTTTCCTCTAAATCTTGGTCCGTTCTCTCGAAGATTCATGGTACTAGCTTCATGCCATCTCCTCATAATTGGTTTTGATTGTGACAATTCTTTTCACCCATCCGGATCAATTCAGAAGACTTTTCAGTTTGATTCTCCGAAGGCCATCATTTCAGGTTTATTCATTCTCAGCTTTCAACTCCCGTTCTCCAATCTTACCGGTGCATCATTCAAGCATTCTTTAAACAGTCCATGATCTCTTTGTTCTCTTGCATCTTGATTCTCTTAAGTATATTCGTCCATTTTCCAATTCTTCCTGGTGAATTGTGCTTTTGCCACTTTCATTTTCAATTCTTACGGTGGTTCGTTCAAGAGTTCTCTTCCTTCGTTATCATATCAATTCATTCGTTCTTTCCAAGCCTATCGGTGGATCGTTGAAGACCTTCCTCAAGTTTGCGCTATATCTATCTTAATCCTTTCTACGAGAACAAGAAGTATGCCAAATCCGTTTCTTGTCATCAATTTATATTGGTGAGGGATGCGCATAACATAATTCTTATTCTTGCTTCATCCAAGTGTTTAATTCTTTATTACGGAGGTCCATCAAAAATTCTTGGTTTCAATTTCTCATCTTTGTTTCTGGAGTGCCAAGTTTTTTCTCGATTATGTCATTGCAAAGCTCCATCTAATCAATGCAAGCATTCATCTTATTCTTTTCAATCTTCTTTTTCTTGCGACCTTGTTTTATCTATCCGGAGTTCTTCGAGAGTTTCTTCATGGTGGTTAGTCAAGGATCCTTTTCATTCTTCAATTGTTCTTCAAGATTTCTCTTGAAGTTATGATCCGTCAAGCTATACTCTAAATTAAACATGGTGTTCAACACATGTTTTGTTTTCAGGAGTTCAAGCATTCTTCATCTTGCATTCCAAAGTGCAATTCTTTCTACCTTATCTTTTGAGGTGGTGTTATGTCATTCTTGACAATTCCCCTTCGTGTTTCATGATTCACAAGTTGTTCGAAATGACATATTGCAAAACCATCATCTTCTCTTCAATCATGAGTTGTCTAAACCCATCCTAATTTCATCGTTGGTGTTATCTCGGTATAGATTTCACTTAAAGCCTTCTCTAAGGAATGTTACTAATTATGGTGCTTATTTATAATCCAAGTTTCCTCCTATTCTCTTGGTAAAAGGAGATGTTTTCCATAAGCCCACAACATGCTTACTCTTTTCGTTGTTGGTTTTTCCAACAACTCCATTCAATCCTTCTTTCTATGGATGCCTTCAAATGAAATTGTGGTAGAAGATATCATTCTCTTCTCAATTCTTTTCTTTCCAACGGTCCAACTTCTATTCCTTCGTTCCGGAGGCATTGTGATGTTCTCTTTTAACTCATCATCTCAGATTGTGAGGACCGTGTTCTTATTCATTTTTCAACTGGAGTGTCATGCCCTCTTTTCAAGTTCTTCCCATTCTGTCAAGTTTTGCCTCCCTTCTCAACCGGAGTGCTGTCTGAAATCTTTCTTACCCATTGTGCCATTCTTTCAATAGTTCCGGAGGCAGTGTGTTTTTGATTTCATCAAGTATCCTCTCATGTTGTCAAGTTCATGTTCAATTTCTTCCATTTACAGTCAGAGTGCTGTCCAAATTATATCACTCTTATCCCTTCTCTATCTTGTTTTAACTGGCGTGGCTTAAAAATCTATCTTGTCCCCTAAGCTCTTGGTTCTCTTCATGTTCTTTTATTTCTTTGCTAACGGAGTGTTTGCAATCTCGTTCACCTCCATTGTATTCTTTCTTTCGAAATGGTTTAACATCTCAAGGTTCGTGGTTTCACTCATTTGTCGAAGAAGCAACTTAGTTTTACCTTTCCTATTCCTCTTTCGTTTTTCCTCCGATGCCATTCTAGATGTCGGGACGAGATCCTCTTGTAGTGGTGGAGTGTTGTAACACCCCGAGACCGGAGCTCCAGATGCCTTCCATGTTTTCTGAGTTTCGTCGTGTGATTTTTTTGGTTCTTTGCATCATGTGCATTGCATCATGTCATCATGCCATCATGCCATTTCATTTTTTAAACTCAACTAAATAAATTGCATAGATCTTTTGATCTATTTAAACCGATGGAATTCACATGGTGATTCTCTTCATAACATATCCTCCCAACATTAGAGGCTATATTAAATATTCCTTTAATTTGGAATTCACCATACCACACCTGCAAATTATCCCAATGCCTTTGTTATCTTAATTCTTGGTCTCCAACTTTGCTATATATTCTTTCATCATATTCCAGAGCTCCACCATAAATCCGAACATTTTTTGGACACTTCTAAAACCAAGTCCTTGTTCAAACCATTTGAATTAAATTCAAATGACTTTGAATTAAATTCTTGCAATCATGTCCCCTCCTATTTTTCTTGGACCGTGCACATTTTTGCGAGTCTGGGAAAATTAATCCGCTGCCCAAATTTTGGTCCACTCTTTTCTTCCTTTCTCTTTTTTCCTTCTTTGTCTTTTTTCTGTTTTTAGAGAGAAGAGAGAAGAGAGAACCAGGCCGACCCATTTGCCTCTAAGCACAATTCAGCTTTCCAGACCAGCCCCTTTCTTTCTTCTCCCTTTTCTCTCTTTGTTTTTCCACGTTATGTGAGGAGGTCAGCAACAGAAGCCCACCTCCCGGGCCATTTGCTCCTCTCGTCCCAAGGCCTCTCGCAGCCTCCTTGACCAATAGGCCCAGTTCCTCTCCTCTAATCCTAGCCCCGACCTGAACCTCTCTCTCCCTCGATCCCTTCCCTCGTCTCCGTCCTCACGCCGCCAAGAGCCCCTGCGCCTGATTCCCCATCTCCCCGTTCTTTCCCGCGGCCCCGCACGCACGCACACATCCAGCACCAAGAGAGCGCCCATGCTCGATCCCGTGGCCGCGCCTCCCTGTCGCCGTTGCAGCTTCATCCCCGCAGCCCTCCTCGCTCGGTCTTTAGCACCCCAGCACCGCACCTCGCCGTCGCCTGCTCCGGAGACCAGCAGGACGCCGCCACAGCGCCGACCAGCATCGGCTTCGACCTCCTCCCTCACACGCGGCTCGCCTCCCGCCTCCTTCATCTTCTGCTCCTCCATGTCGTCTTCCGCACCCCGGCCTCCTTGTCACCGCTTCGTCCGTCCTCGGCCACCGGTGCCCTCGCTGGAGCCACCTTGCCTCGCCTGCCGGCGAGCCCCTTCTCTAGTGACCCTGTACTCTGCTCGCCCGCTTCCCCTGTTTCTCCTTCCCACGGGCCGACTCCTTTCTCCCTCGCGCCGAAGACTTGCTGCTGCCTGCATTTTGCCCATCACTTGCCGCTAACAGAGCAGGACCTCCGCGTCGTGGCTCTGCCTCCACCAGCAGCCTCCTGCTGCCTGTCATCTCCATGGCCTTGAGGAGCCGCCCAAGTTGCCGGTTGTTTTGGCACTTGCATATCACTGTTGAATCGAGGAGACTAGCACCGCCAAGTCCAAGGACAATCCCCGAAGATTTTGGACGCGCCAAGTTCCTCTCGAAAGTACATCTACATGATGACCCGCCAAGTACCATAGCACCAAAGACCTTGGATATGCCAAGTTCGACTATCACCAACCAAGTGTACAACTACCGTCGACGTGTATGACTACAACATGAACGAGTACCACGACGACCCTCGAAGGACTCAGACCCGTCAAGTTCCTTTGGGTGCGCCAAGTTCCACAGCGTCGCATAAGTTTCTTCATGAAACCTGTTCGACCAGTCGGATTCGCAAGTACCACAACGACCGGAGACCTCGGATGCGTCAAGTCCCTCTCCAACCTTGTACCAGTACCCTCATGAGAACGACTACTTCCCATGACGACCCCGTGAACAACTACTTCCCCTTCGACACGTGTACCTCTACCACCAAACTCGATCCGCTCCTAAAACGCACGCTTTGAAGGTATAATCGCCGAGACGATGACCCGTGGTCAAATGCATGTGTGTTGTATGAGATGCATGTTTAGATGTGGTATTCGCCCATGAACGTTAGTTGTTCCTCCTCATTGCCATGCCGTCTACCCGTGGGAACCCGGTAACCAGGATCACCCCACCATCTTTTGCATGCTCCCGCCACACTTCCTTTGCATCGGTATCTCCATGAGGTGCCGGAACCGTTATGTTGCTGTGGCATCATTTCGGATTCATTGCCGTGGCCCCTTTTCCTTCCGCCATGTCGACAAATGCTCCGTATCATGTGCTTATCAACATTTTCATAAAATTGCAAAAACTTGCATATGCCATCCGCATCATGATAACAAAATTTAAAATGTTTATAATTGTTGTTGCATTAAAATGCTAATGCACATGAGGTTTTACCGGAATTGTTGTTTGATGTTTCCGGCCTCATTTAAAATTCCTAACTATGTATTTTACTCATGTTTCACCTCTTGCCATGTTAACCAACATGTAATATTGTTGAGTACCTAAATGGGAGAGAACTAAATAATTAAATGTGGTGTTTCTTCAATATGCAACTTGTTGCATATTGAGCTCCACTAAATTTGTAGTATTGCTTGTTGCACTTTGCCATGCCTCTTTAAACCGGACATGCATCATACTTGGTTGTGCATCATGCCATGTTTATGCTTGTGTGTTTACCATGTTGCTTGCTTCTTTCTGGGTTGCTTCTTTCGTTAGCTTCGGTTCGTTCTGGAGTTGTGAGGATTCGCTCGACTACGTTGGGTCATCTACTTATTGGACTCATTCTTGTTCCTTGCGGGATCTCAGGCAAGATGACCATACCCTCGAAATCACTTCTATCTTTGCTTGCTAGTTGTTCGCTCTATCTTTATGTCGCGCTACCTACCACTTGCTATATCATGCCTCCCATATTGCCTTGTCAAGCCTCTAACCCACCTTTCCTAGCAAACCGTTGTTTGGCTATGTTACCGCTTTTGCTCAACCCCTCTTATAGCGTTGTTAGTTGCAGGTGAAGCTGAAGTTTGTTCCATGTTGGAATGGATATGTTGGGATATCACAATATCTATTATTTTATTTAATGCATCTATATACTTGGTAAAGGGTGGAAGGCTCGGCCTTATGCCTGGTGTTTTGTTCCACTCTTCCCGCCCTAGTTTCCGTCATACCGGTGTTATGTTCCTTGATTTTGCATTCCTTACGCGGTTGGGTGTTATGGGAACCCCTTGACAGTTCGCTTTGAATAAAACTCCTCCAGCAAGGCCCAATCTTGGTTTCACATTTGCCTAACAACCTATAACCTTACCTTGGGTTTTCTTGAGCCCGAGGGTCATCTTTATTTTAAACCCCAGGCCAGTGCTCCTCTGAGTGTTGGTCCAACCTGTCAGCCGCCGGTGGCCACCAGGGGCAACTCTTGGTTGGCCTACCGGAAGTTTGGACAATCCAGTGTGCCTTGAGAACGAGATATGTACAGCTCCTATCGGGATTTGTCGGCACATCCGGGCGGCTTTGCTGGTCTTGTTTTACCATTGTCGAAATGTCTTGTAACCAGGATTCTGGGACTGATCGGGTCTTCCCGGCAGAAGGAATATCCTTCGTTGATCGTGAGAGCTTATGATGGGCTAAGTTGGTACACCCCTGCAGGGTTTAAACTTTCGAAAGCCGTGCCCACGGTTATGTGGCAGATGGGAATTTGTTAATATCCGGTAGTAGAGAACTTGACACTTGACTTAATTAAAATGCATCAACCGGGTGTGTAGCCGTGATGGTCTCTTTTCGGCGGAGTCCGGGAAGTGAACACGGTTCTTGTCTTATGCTTAAGTAGTTTCAGGATCACTTCTAGATCATTTGTAGCTTCACGTCCATTGCGTTGCTTCTCTTCTCGCTCTCATTTTGCGTATGTTAGCCACCATATATGCTTAGTGCTTGCTGTAGCTCCACCTCACTACCTCCTCCTACCCATAAGATTAAATAGTCTTGACCTCGTGGGTGTGAGATTGCTGAGTCTTTGTGACTCACAGATACCTCCAAACAGTTGCAGGTGCCGATGATACTAGTGCAGATAACGCAACCAAGCTCAAGTGGGAGCTCGCTGGAGATCTTGTTCATTGTGTTGTTTCATTTCCTGTTGATCAGTAGTAGAGCCCAGTTGGGACGATCGGGGATCTAGCATTTGGGGTTGTCTTCTTTTATTTTGGTTCCGTAGTCGGACCTTTGTTTGTACTTTGGACGGTGTATGGATTATTTATGTATTGTGTGAAGTGCGCTTGTAAGCCAACTCTTTATCCCTTTCTTATTCAGTACATGGGGTGTGTGAAGATTACCCCTCTTGCGACAAGCCTACCATGCGGCTATGCCTCTAAGTCGTGCCCCGACACGTGGGAGATATAACCACATTGTGGGTGTTACAGATGCTTGATACGTCTCCAACGTATCTATAATTTTTTATTGTTCCATGCTATTATATTATCTGATTTGGATGTTAATGGGCTTATATATTCACTTTTATATTATTTTTCGGACTATCCTACTAACCCAAGGCCTAGTGCAAATTGATTTTTTTGCCTACTTAAGTGTTTCGCAGAAAAGGAATATCAAACAGAATAAAAACTTTGGGAGAGTTATTTTTGGAAGGGGACTTGTAGTGGACGTCAAGCAACCAACGAGGAAGCCACGATGCAAGGGGGCGCGCCTACCCCCCTGGCGCGCCCTCCACCCTCGTGGGCCCCTCGTGGCTCCACCGACCTACTTCTTCCTCCTATATATGTCCACATACCCCGAAAACATCCAGGAGCACCACGAAACCCTATTTCCACCGCCGCAACCTTCTGTACCCAAGAGATCCCATCTTGGGGCCTTTTCCGGAGCTCCGCCGGAGGGGTCATCGATCACGGAGGGCTTCTACGTCAACATTATAGCCTCTCCGATGATGTGTGAGTAGTTTACCTCAGACCTTCGGGTCCATAGTTATTAGATAGACGGCTACTTCTCTCTCTTTGGATCTCAATACAATGTTCTCCTTGATCTTCTTGGAGATCTCTTTGATATAACTCTTTTTGCGGTGTGTTTGTCGAGATCCGATGAATTGTGGGTTTGTGATCAAGTTTATCTATGAACAATATTTATTCTTCTCTGAAATCTTTTATGCATGATTGATTATCTTTGCAAATCTCTTCGAATTATCAGTTTGGTTTGGCCTACTAGATTGATCTTTCTTGCAATGGGAGAAGTGCTTAGCTTTGGGTTCAATCTTGCGGTGTCCTTTCCCAGTGACAGCAGGGGCAGCAAGGCACGTATTGTATTGTTGCCATCAAGGATAAAAAGATGGGGTTTATATCATATTGCTTGAGTTTATCCCTCTACATCATGTCATCTTGCTTAATGCATTAATCTTTTCTTATGAACTTAATACTCTAGATGCATGATGGATAGCGGTCGATGTGTGGAGTAATAGTAGTAGATGCAGAATCGTTTCGGTCTACTTGTCGCGGACGTGATGCCTATATACATGATCATGCCTAGATATTCTCATAATTATTCACTTTTCTATCAATTGCTCCACAGTAATTTGTTCACCCATCGTAATACTTATGCTATCTTGAGAGAAGCCACTAGTGAAACCTATGGCCCCCGGGTCTATCTATTATCATATAATTTTCCAATCTATTTTATTTCGCAATCTTTACTTTCAATCCATATCATAAAAATACGAAAAATATTTATCTTACTATTATTATCTATATCAGATCTCACTCTCGTAAGTGACCATGAAGGGATTGACAACCCATTTATCGCGTTGGTTGCGAGGTTCTTATTTGTTTGTGTAGGTACGAGGGACTTGCACGTAGTCTCCTACTGGATTGATACCTTGGTTCTTAAAAACTGAGGGAAATACTTATGCTACTTTGCTGCATCACCCTTTCCTCTTCAAGAGAAAACCAACGCCGTGCTCAAGAGGTAGCAGGGCGCTACAGGAACCAGCAGGCGCGGCGGCTCCAGGGACTTGGCGGGGCTCCATGAAGAAGATGGCGACGGAGGCCGATTTGGATGAGGGTAGGTGGATCTCAGCGTGGGATTGGCCGGTAGTTCGATACATGGATGTGGTCAATGTGGTCGTTCGCTCTCTCGATGGAAGCAGAGGATGCAGCACCAGGGGTTGTAGACGAGGTAGGGGAACTTGGTGCGGTTCAGGGTTAGGTGGCGAGGTGCAGGCGAGGAAGACATGGCGATGTAGGGCAGCCGCAGAACTGGTCGGCGACTGGGTCCAGGAAGCGTCGGGCGGCGGTGGTTCCCTGCTGTGGCAAGTTAGAGAGAGAGGCATGTGAGGGAAGGAGGAACAGGAGCAGGGGAAGAAGGAAGACAGGGGCGCGGGGTCGTCCTCGTTAGCCGGCGGCTCTAGCGAGGTCAAGCTAGGGCGCTGGGGACGGCGAGGTCGAGCAGGAGGAGCTCGGGCACACTTGCAAGGGTGGAGCAGTGGGAGCTCGTGGATCGGAGTGTGTACGGAGGAGCCCTGGCTCACGTGGGATTTGAGCAGCGGCGGTCATTGGATTTAGATGGATCGATGGGATGGATGGGATGGGGAGGTCAGGCGCTGCTCTGGTTGGTGGGTGGCTGAAGGCGAGGTGGATGCGGGATGGATCCCGAGAGAACAGTGGCGGCGGCCGACACGGATGGATGGGACATTGATCCTAAAATTTAGGGTTAGGGGTCTATTTATAGGGAGGGGCTAGGTTTAGGGGCTAATCGGACCCTCCGACTAAAATCGAGCGGTCGAGAAAAATAGGCTTGGAAGTCCAAATAAGAAAACGGACATGTTTTATAGATGTTTGGGGATGATCCAGACCCATTGGTAACGACAAAGTGGGTCGGGTTTGGGACAACTTTCGAACGCGCGCGAGGGGTCTCAGTAAAGTGTAGAGAGGGTCAAATGGTTAGACAAGAGGGGCTTGAAAACCTGATTGGTCTCGGAACGGTCAACGAAGGCAAGGGGTTTAATGAGCTCAGAAAAGAGAGAGAAGAGAGCGGTCCGACTGGTCTAAGAGAAGGTCAACAGAGACAACGAAGAAGCGGCGACTACGAGCGTATGCAACTTTTGCAAACATGATGGCAACGGAGTGCCGATGCAATGCGAATGATGCGATGATGAAATGCAACAAACAAACGAAACACATGACAACAACGAAAAACAAGGACGGCTTCTCGAGCGTCGGTCTCGGGGTGTCACATGTACTACCCTACATCACTGTTCCTTGCCACGTGGCAGCCACTTCCTAAAAGAATCATCTCCAAATGACACCCATCCAGAGACGTGTCAACTAAGCAGGCACGAAGCTGGCAAAACAGCCCGGCAAGTCTTACCATGCATGTTGTGATGTGACACTAAGCGGCGCATTTAATGCGCTCTGTCCACCTACACATTATGTATGATAGCACTGGTTGCTATCTAATCAATGCATAATGACTAATTTGCCACTATGGTAACCCCTTGATCTATAATAGGAGGCCAATGGCAACCATAGAAAGGATTCGGACCTTTGCACACTCATACGCATGTAGCTAATCTCGCCCTGAGGCAACCCTGCCGGGCTAGAGCGCTACGTTCCCACCATAATCCACCATCAATCCACAAAAGTAGGAGTAGGGTTTTACGCCTGACGGTGCCCGAACCTGGGTAAAATTGACCGCATGATCTCTGTTGTCTTGTGCTACACTTCTCCGCTCTTTGTGCAACGTGCTCATCCCCCCGCCGAACCCTAAAGGGGCTCATGGCCCCATAGGTGGCCATGGTTTCCCACGACATCTTTGGGGCACCAGGTAGGGGGATTCACTTGTGCGTACCCGAGAGCGTAAGCAGCGCGTCATCTTCATTACCATTTTCATCATCAACGGCTCCATTAACTATGGCGCCCAAGAAGAAGCACGGGGACACAGCTCACCCGTCCACTTCAAAGGCCCCGCCACCCGTGACCACCGATGCCGCGGGGGCTGCGGGGACGCATTGGGATGTTGACGCTGCGGGGGAGATGGTCGACGCAGGCGGCGTTGTTAATTCCTCCCCTGTGGCCGAAATAGGAGCAGGAGGCATCGGAGAAGGACAACACCAATAGCATCTCGGCGACCAAGCTCCGTGAGGTACAGGTAGAGAGATTATTACTTCTGCACCTCTCTGCCCAGCCGAGGGACACAACCACCATGGTGGCACTCGCTCTGGGGCAAATCGCAATCCCCCGGCTGCCCCCGCCGTGGGTGCGGCCACAGGACATGCGCCACTCCTGGAGCAAGCCGACCCAGCCAATGCACCTAATAGAGCCACTGGTCCACAAGCGCTTCCACCTCGTCATCGCGCCATCCAAGTGGCTGCCTCACGGTGGGGGGAGCCCGACGCGGCCACTACCGGCACCGTCAGGAGCTGAGCGACACTACAATCCACATCATCATCACCCATGTCAAGCACCGCTACGAAGGCAATGGCGCGGGCCTAGCTACTACTGAGATTTCCGCCGGTAGCTGATCAGAAGGATGGGTGGAGATCCACTATTCAGAGCATGATTGGCTTCATCGAGGAGGGAGGATCGTGGCGAGCTGGCCCGCCACGGCCTCCCCAGACGACGACGTCAGCCCACGCTGCTGGCCGTGCGGGAGGGACCACCCCCATAGTGCAATCCCCTCCGCGGCAACTTGCGCGAGGGCCGCGCGACCAAGACCTCGGCGACATCTCGATGGCTTCATCTGACACTCGAGCACGTCGATGCCAACAGCGGACCCTGGAGGACAGGAAGGGGAAGGCATGCGTGTCACCATCGAGCGACGCTGCGACAACCACTACCAGTCTGATTGGCGCGTCAGCCCCAACGCCGACGAGCCCGCGCTCGGCGGGGGAGGGTACTTCCTTTCGAGGCTGGCTGCCCCGCCTTCACCCTTGAGCTGCGGCAAGTCCGTTGGCCATCCGCCTACCCGTTCAAGCCAAAGATACCAGAGAAGTACGATGGGAGACTAAACCCGACAGAGTTCTTTAGCATCTACACCATTGCTGTTCAAGCTGCCGGGGGAAGAGATGAGAAGGTTTTCGCCAACTACTTCCCTTTGGCACTTAAGCCAAATGTGAGGTCTTGGCTAATGCACTCCATTTTGACCTAGGCTGGCCTTTGCCATGAGTTCACTGGCGCCTTCATGGGGGCCATCAAGAACAAGGACGGCCCAGCGATTTGCAGCTTCTCCCACAAAAGGAAGGAGAGACTCTACTGAAGTACATGCAGAGGTTTAGCTGAGTCCACAGAAATATCCTAGAAATCCACTCGGCAGCTTTAATAGCTGCATTCCAGCCCAACACGCACAATCATCGGATATGTTCCAAGATGAAAGTTCGATTGCCCAAGACTGTGAAGGAGCTTTACACTTTGGTGGACAAGTGTGCTTCGGTAGAGGAGGGGAGGTAGCTCCCTGGAGAAGAGGATGGCGTCGACATGGACTCAGAGGATGATGATGAAGCCACTAGTCAGAAGAAGAAGAACAAGAAGTGCAACAAAAGGTGCAAGGATAAGGTACTAATGACCATTGAAGGATCGGGTACGCCTAGTACTAGCAACAAGGCTAAGACCGAAGCCCCCAGCAAGGAAGTTGTCGCATGCACTGATTGCTGGGAGGCAGCGGTTGCCGACAAAGCTGGGAAACGTGATGGGCCATTGATAAGGGCATGACTACCTTGGATACGACCAAAAATATTGCATACATGCATATTTGTCAGGTCATTTCTAGTGCAAACTATTCAATAAACAATTTATGTTATTCAGAACAAAAATACTTCACACACTTTTGTGTTTTGTCTAATTGTAGGTATATGGGACATTTGTACAATCCACATATGAAGATAAGGGAAAAAGATAAGTTTTAGTTCTATTCAAAAAGTCCTCTCACGTCACTTTTGGGCCAAGAGAAGATAGAGTCCAAGTCTCTCACGTTGTGGATTCAGATTCGGACTGCACAGACATACCTGACTCAAAATATCAACAACTTTTTCATACGGACTCCAAATTGGGTGATTCTTTTATTGTTGGAAAAGTAGATTTCGTGCTCTTGCCAAGAAAATTGGAATCACCTTCAAATTCGTCCGGAGCTTTGAGATATCGACGAAACAATCTGACGCTGCAGTAGAATCCGAGTCAAACAACAAGTCCAGAGGTGTTGCACCACCTCCACTTGGGCCCATGAGCCTTGTACAACATAGGGTTAGTTTTAGGCTGCCTTGGGACGTCCTCCCACCTCCTTGGACGCCACCCCTTGCTCCTATATAAGTAGATCCATCTAATAGCTTTTTGCTTGGGATTTGTTTAGTTAAAAGTTAGCCATTGCAACTTCGCGTACTTTGTTTATGTCCAACGATCAGACCAAGACCGCTTAGGGATCCCAACCTTTATCAATACTTCATATATATTCGCAATAAGCAGATTGCTTTATCATATTCTTGCTCGTTCTTCGATTGCTTGCAGGAATAGACCTTCGTGGTCAGGCTGACCGTGCTTCCGGCATCGTTAGTAACCTTAGGAGATTGGTTTAGCTATTGCTAAGGCGCGACGTCGTGCATGTTTGTAGTCGGATCGTCAAAGTCGTCTCCACCAAATCGGTAGTTATCATCTCATCGAAAGATCGGGACCCTCGCCTCTATCAAGTGGTATCCGTTTTCAGGTTGCTCGGTGAGAATTTCCAGTTTTCCGTAGATTAGATTTTTTTCTTACCTATTGTCCAAAAAAGCCACAAAAAAAGTTAGATCTATTCATCCTTTGTTCAAGCCAGGCTGAGACTTTGCAATTTTCTTTTCATTGCTTGCATAGTTGAATTATCGGTTGTATCGTCGTGTCGAGTTGCTGGTCTTAGTGTCTAGACCGTTTAGAGTTTCGAGTTCTGTTCACATTAGTCACGCCGCCGCTGCATCGTTATCCCTTCCGCTGTCCACCACCCATCCATCAATTTCCACCACGTGCTACACACCGTTCATTGTCATAATCATAGTTGAGATTGTTCACATCTTCGCTTGATCCAATTTGCATCTTATCTAGTTTGTTTTGAAAAGAGGAAGAGAGAAAAAAAAGACAAAGAAAAAAAGTAAACAAAGTTAGAGAAAAAAAGAGAAAGAAAAAAGTGTGAGAAAAAAAAGAGAGAAGATAAAAAAACAAAATTCGGATCTATCTAGACTCAATCTCGTAGTTGAGTTCGGATTGGAGTCTGTTTTGTGCACTGTTCAGTAAAACAGGCATAACTTCCTCATACAAAGTACGTTTTGGCTCCGCGAGTACTCAAACAAATGTTAGCGATGAGCCGCTTCTAAATAGTTGCAGCAGCATGTTTCATATTTGGCACCTCAAAATCGGCTTCTAAATAGGTCTTTTTGCCCTCCGAAGTTCACGAACACAGCTTATTCCAATTTTTCAGGCCAGTTTTAGAATTTTTTGACTCCTCATATCAACTTGGAATTGAGTGATTCTTTTTGCATTTGAAAGCTTGAGTCAATACCATACTTGAAAAAAATTATAAAAAAATTGGCACAAACTTTTCCAGAGGAAAGTTGGAGAGAAAGTTGTTGATATATCCTGCTTGGCTGTTTTTCACATCATTATCTTTACGGCTATTGTGATCTTCACTTATATTTTGCTGTCTAGAGCTACTTCATATCCTTTATTGATGCTAGTTGTGCTACGGCGTGACCTCATTAGTGTTCTATGCTCGCGTCTCTAGTCCGGTCTAGCCTAGGACCACCACAGTACCGTCGTTGAGCGTTTATTCAACATTGCATCTCTGAATTGATTATTGCTAATCTTTTGCTACCAAATATAGCCAACTCAGCTCCACATATTTCTACACCGTGTAAACGTATGTTCCCCTGGCAATCTCTTTACACAATCTTCGGAGTTATTTGACACCTCTGGTTGCCTGTCACCTCCTGCCGCATGGTAAGAACTTGTAAGATATTGATATTTGCTTTACTGTGAGCGCTTTACAACCACATCCTAGTAGTTCATAGGAACAATATTCTTGAATTTTGTTTCTTGTTTATACTAATCATGACAGGTTCCGGAGATAGAAGTTCTTGGACGACGGACACATCTTCACCATCACGAGACTTGGGACAACACACACATGCACATGTGTAACACCCCGGATGTAATTTACATTATATGTATCCCAACTCTTGCTGTTTCCGGCACTAAGTTATTTTATTTTCCTCGTTGTCGGGTTTTTGTCTCCGTGTGTTGTTGTCTTTGCCATGCATCTCATATCATGTCATCATGTGCATTACATTTGCACACGTGTTCGTCTCATGCATCTGAGCATTTTCCCCGTTGTCCGTTTTGCATTCCGGCGCTCCTATGTCACCCGGTGTCCCTTTCTACCTCTTTTCGTGTGCGGGTGTTAAATGTTTTCGGATTGGACCGAGACTTGTCATGCGGCCTTGGGCTACTACCGGTAGATCGCCTGTCAAGTTATGTGCCATTTGGACTTCATTTGATACTCCAACGATTAACTGGGGACCGAAAAAGCCTCGTGTGTGTTGCAGCCCAACACCCTTCCAATTTGGCCCAAAACCCACCAAAAACCCCTCCATTGTCTAGAGCGTTCGATCACGATCGCGTGGCCGAAAACCGCACCTCATTTGGAGCTCCCTAGCTCCCTCTACGCCTACATATAGACCCGTCATTCCAAATCCCGGGTCTCTTCTTCCCCAAACCCTAAAAAAATCCCTCTCCGCCGCCGGACATGTCCGCCGCGTCGGACACCGCGTCCGCCGCCGCCCGCAACCACAGACGCTCCGCCACGTGTCCCTCCGTCCTTTCCACCGCGCGCGGCCCGCCCGGCCCGTGTAGGGCCCCCGCGAGCCCGAGCTCCTCGCCGCCCAACTCCTCCTCGCGCCGCCCGCTCCCCACGTCCCCGCCGCCCGAGCATCGCCGCGCCGCCCCACCATCGACGCCGGCGGCCGCCACCGGAGCTCCGCTGCCCAGTTTGCCAGATCCCGCCGCCAAGATCGCCGACCGCCGCCCCGTCACCCCGGCGCCGCCCCGCGCCCGCCGGCAGCCTCCTCCGCCGCCCCGCGCCTGGATCCGGCCGGATCCAGTGAGATCCGGTCCGGATCCTCCATCTCCGGCGAGGTCCACCTCTCTCCCCGTCATCTCCGGCAAGTCCTGTGCCGACGAACCTCGGATTCCATGCCCGTTGACTTTTACCTCGAGGGTATATTTTTCCCAAGTCCTGAGATTTTCCTGATTCATATGCATTTTTCATTGCATCACAACTTCCTCATCGTAGCTCCGATTTGTGTGTGTAGCATATCAAAATGTTCGCCTCAACGAGTACATCATTTAATCTCATTGCATCATTTTCATTTGAGCTCATCTTGATGCCCGAAATGCTGTTGGAAGAGGGCTATGTGATGAATTTATCAGATCTGATTCAGCAAATGGCCTTTTGTCATTTTTGCCATGATTAATGTGTGCATGCTATGTTCCTGAGCTCTACATGTGTTTTCTAGAATGCCATGTTATCTTTACAGAGGTGCTTGCCATGTATTTTTGTCATCTTGGTGGTGACTAGCACAAGTTTGCAAAGTAGCGTAATCGTTGATGCTGATTTCAGGGACTTAGAATTTCACCAAGTCCTTGTCCTGATATTATTTTTATGCCATATGTTCATGTTGTTTCCTAGTGATCCGTGCCTCTTTTGAGGATGATCATTAAGGATGTTTTGTTAACATTGTGGTGCTATATCCATCCATGTCTTTGTTTGCATTTATGGAGCATCCTAGCTTGAGTCAATCAAGCTCTACTTTTGCTATAAAATGATCCTGGCAGATTGTTGACATGTTTAGCGATTTTACCGAGGATGTTTCTATTGATCCGTGCATGCTATGTTATTGTTATTTACTTGTATAGCTCCTATGCCATGTATTATTGATGGGTGTATTCTTAGTTTGTCATGCCATGCTCTATAGTGAGTGCATCGAGCTCGTAAACGCGCCTACTTGTTAACTGTTTTGCACGCTCCAGTTTTTCACTAAGTCTGAATATGTTTGTGTTTTTGCTATGTTCACATGCTTGCAATTGTATTTTCTGATCCCTTTTGGCTCAAGGTCACTAAGGAACTTTTGTTAAGTGCTTTGAGTAGCTTCATGCCATGCCTTGCTGTGCCATGTTAAGTTTTTAGCATGTAGTTTTCATGCTCTAAAGTTTGCTTCCCGATGATAAATTCCAGACTTATGTTATTTTCACTAAGTCTGAAACATGTTATCATTTGCACTTTTGCCATGCTTGTTTGAACCTGTTAATGGATGATTTAGCCATAGCTCAGTGTTCATATTTTGTCAAGCATCATGAGTGGATCCCTGCCATGTATTTTGTTGTCATGTTTGAGTGCTGTAGCATATTTATGTTGATGCATTTAGTTGGTCACTTGCTGATTATCACAGACCGGTGCCATATTTGTTTTGCTTGCCATTTCCAAACCGTGCATCTGATTCCGGTGATCTCTATATCGTTTTCAACCGAAATCACCTCACCTTTCCAGTGGCACTCTTGGATTTCCATGTTGAGGCCAGGTTCAATCATTCCTTGTCAAATCTTGCCTATGCATAGCATACCGCATCCCGCATATCGTACCTTGTTTGCATCGTGTTGTTTGAGCATTGCACATGGTTGATTGTGTTCCGTTGGCTTGTTGCTCTTGTTTGGGTAGAGCCGGGAGACGAGTTCGTGAACGAGGAGCCCGTTGAGTTCGCTTATGGGGATCAAGGCAACTCTGAAAGCTTTGTTGGCAAGATGATCATACCCTCGAAATCACTTCTAGCTTTGCTTGCTAGATGCTCGCTCTTTTGCTATGCCTATGCTATGATACCTACCACTTGTTTATCATGCCTCCCAAATTTCCATGTCAAACCTCTAACCCACCATGTCCTAGCAAACCGTTGTTTGGCTATGTTACCGCTTTGCTCAGCCCCTCTTATAGCGTTGCTAGTTGCAGGTGAAGATTGGCGATCGTTCCTTGTTGGAACATGTTTATTGTTGGGATTTCACAATATTATCTTGTTTATCTTAATGCACCTATATATTTGGTAAAGGGTGGAAGGCTCGGCCTTATGCCTGGTGTTTTGTTCCACTCTTGCCGCCCTAGTTTCCGTCATATCGGTGTTATGTTCCTGGATTTTGCTTCGTTACACGGTTGGGTCATAATGGGAACCCCTTCACAGTTCGCCTTGAATAGAACTCTTCCAGCAATTCCCAACATTGGTTTTACCATTCGCCACCTAGCCTTTTCCCTTGGGTTTCGCGGACTCAATGGTCATCTTTATTATAACCCCCCTGGGCCAGTGCTTCTCTAAGTGTTGGTCCAACTGAGCGATGTGCGGGGCTACTAGGGGCAACTCTAGGATGGCCTACCCGACGTCTGGATCATCTGAGTGTGCCCTGAGAACGAGATATGTGCAGCTCCTATTGGGATTTGTCGGCACATTCGGGTGGTGTTGCTGGACTTATTTTACCATTGTCGAGGATGTCTTGTAACCGGGATGCCGAATCTGATCGGATTGTCTTGGGAGAAGGAATATCCTTCGTTGACCGTGAGAGCTTGTGATGGGCTAAGTTGGGACTCCCCTGCAGGGATTTGAACTTTCGAAAGCCGTGCTCGTGGTTATGGGCAGATGTGAATTTGTTAATGTCCGGTTGTAGAAGACTTGAACTTAACTTAATTAAAATGCACCAACCGCGTGTGTAACCGTGATGGTCTCTTCTCGGCGGAGTCCGGGAAATGAACACGGTGTTGGAGTAATTCTTGACGTAGGTTGTTCTAGGATCACTTCTTGATCATAGTTGTTCGACCGTGCTTTTGCCTTCTCTTCTCGCTCTCTTTTGCGGATATGTTAGCCACCATATATGCTAGTCGCTTGCTACAGCTCCACATCATACCTTACCTTACCTATAAGCTTAAATAGTCTTGATCGCGAGGGTGTGAGATTGCTGAGTCCCCGTGACTCATAGTTTACTTCCAAAACCAGATGCAGGGACCGATGATACCGATCCAGACGATGCGCTTGAGCTCAAGTGGGAGTTCGATGAAGACTCTCGTCGTTACTATGTGTCTTTACCAAATGATCAGTAGTGGTGCCCAGTTGGGGCGATCGGGGACTTTGTCGCATGTGGGGGTTGATCTTTATTTTGGTACCGTAGTCGGACCCTGAGTGTATTGGATGAATGTAATGCTATTTATGTATTTGTGTGACGTGGCGAGTGTATGACAACTATGTATCTTTTCCCCCTTTAATTATTTACATGTGTTGTTGTGAAGATTACCTCACTTGCGACATTGCTTTCAATGCGGTTATGCCTCTAAGTCGTCCTTCGACACATAGGATATATAGCCGCATCAAGGGCGTTACAAGTTGGTAATCAGAGCCTTCCCCGACCTTAGGAGCCCCCTGCTTGATCGAATCGCTGGCGTTGTTGAGTCTAGAAAAATGTTTTGAGTCATTTAGGAATTATATATCGGAGAGTTAGGAATTCTTTTTACTCCTCAGTCCCTTCGTCGCTCTGGTGAGGCATCCTGACGTAGAGTTTTGACTCTTCTCTTCTCAAATTTCTCTAAAAAAATTTTAGGATCACGCGGGTACCTTGGAATCATTCCGTTGGTTTTGTGACGAGAACATTGTTCTTGGTGCCTCCTGTCATTTAGGAGTTGTGGCAGTGTCCCGGGGAGTTGAGCTCCGAGGTGTTGTCGTCACAATTTTATCGTTGTAGTTCTGGAATACCTGAGTTTCGCCGACATCGAAAATCTCTTTTATGCAGTTGTTGGTGACATAACCTCGACGCCACCCAGTACTGGGGCGGGAGTTCGAGAGTATTGCCATAACTTGTATAACGGATGCTTTTCGAAGGTTGAGGTAAATGATTTCCGAAGTTTTTCTCGGTTATGTGTTGAAGGATGGATACAGCTGGATGTAGGATTTGCTAGATTTGGGTGAGATATTATGCTTCCCCTATATCCCGAACACCTGATTGCATAACCGGAAAGGTTCGGGAGTTTCATAGGTGGGAATTCTTGTAGGTCTAGTTCTTCTTCCGCGGATATTTGGTTTGGGATTGGGTAATCCTCACCAAGTATTTGTTCTTGTCCGTACCTTGTTTTTATTCTTCTACCTCAATTCTAAGTGGCTTCTCAATTTATGGAAATGTGACCATTTCGATTGGAATGCATTCGTTCATTTTGTTCGGATGTGAGGACTATATGTTGCAATTTCAACCCGTTTGATTCAGCTTCAATATTTGTCTGTCAAGATGCTAACGGATGTCAACCTCTTCAGGATGGCTCCTCCAATGTGCACGACTCCGAATCCTGAGCCGCCACCACCACCTCCACCTCCGGAGGCATGGCAAGCTGTGATGGCCGCTACCAATGCAAACACGCAACTGATCATGCAACTTCTTCAATAGTGCAACCAAGGGAATCATGGCCATGGCAACAATTAGAATTAGTTCGCTACACTCAACCAGTTCCTCGCTAATTAGCCAAAGACCTTCAGCAATTGTGTTGAGGCAACAGATGCTAATGATTGGCTCGTGGACATATGCAAGCATTTCGAGTGCAGTAATGTCAGGCCTGAGGACATTGTCAAGTTTGCCTCCTTCCAACTCAAAGACCAAGCTGCAGAATGGTTTCAGCAGTACAAAGATTCTAGAGGAGGTCGTGTGATTACCTGGGATGAATTCCGTCAAGACTTCAAACTCATCATATTCCTCAGAGTGTGGTTGAGAGCAAGCGTGAGGAATTCCGCAACCTAAAGCAAGGCACTATGTCTGTTTACCTGTACAACATCATGTTTCAGAAGCTCGCCCATTTTGCTAAGCAAGACGTCCCTGACGAGAAGAGCATGATATACTAGTTTAGGGGTGGTCTCAGAGAAGAACTCCAGCTAGCTCTCGTCCTTTTTGGGCCCAAGAAGTACGATGAGTTTTACAACATGGCAATGAAGCTAGAGACTGCTCAACTGAAGTGCGATGCTTCCAAGAAGCGATCAGAGATGCAACTCCTTCTTCCTCAACTCAAGTGGCTAAGCAGCAAAAGTATTGGCTTCCTCCTCATCCGTTCCATCAGCCTTATCAGCAAAAGAGCAAAGGTGGCAGTGGATCTTCCCACCCACCCAACCCTGGCTTTCAGAACAAGACTTCGTCTCAAGCTCCAAGATCAAGTGCTTCGTATCACCATCCGCTTTCAGAGGTCACGTGCAACAAGTGCCAACAGAAGGGTCACTATGCCAACAAGTGCTTCAATCAGAGGCATCTTCCTCCTTCTCCTGTGAGATCTGCAAGTACTGGTGTGGTCAAGCATAACCCCAAGTCTGCTAAGGTCAACTTGATGAATGCAGCTCAGGCAGAGGACTCGTCAGATGTCATGATGGGTAACCTTCCTGTTAACGATATTACTGCAAAAGTTCTTTTTGACACTGGTGCATCGCATTGTTTCATCTCGAGACCATTTGTTTCTAAGCATGAGTTGCCTTTACAAGAATTGCCTAGGTGTCAGGACCCCGACTCAATGCCACATCGATCTAGCATGTAACACCTCATATCACTTTGCGGCCTCACGCACGGTATTCCCACCGGTGTCGCCTTACCTTTGCCTGGGACCGTTTGCGCCTTTTGGCACGCGTATATGACAGTGTCGCTAGCATCCATATGATAAGGAGCCCGGGCTAACATGGCTAGTCGTAAACCCAAAGTGGCACAAACTTACAGGGACAGGCATCCATGACCCAGCATCGAACGTGTCGGTCATCAGCGAGTGAATCCAGGCTGTAGCACTGGGCTAGCAGGACTCCGGTGAACCGGGCTGTAGCGGGCTAACAGGACTCCGGTATTCATCGCGTGACATTTCCCCGAAGGGACAGACACAGGAACGAAGAAGGACACATGCCGGCCAGCCTAAGTGTTCCGGAGCAGTAGCAAGCTACCATGGCTCAGTGGAAACACTAGGAGACATTTCCCGGTAAGAGAGGCTACCAAGGATAAACAACTAGATAGCCAGATCCCACACATACCAAGCATTTCAATAACATACACACAATATGCTCGATATGTGCAAATACAACATGGCATCACAACATGACTCTACGACTCAAGTATTTATTAGGCTCCGAGGAGCGAGATATTACAAACAGGGGTCTCATGACCCAACACTCAGAGCATACAAATCAAGCACAAGCGGAAGCTATCATGTCTGAGTACAGACATCTATAAATGAAAAAGGCTGAGAAGCCTGACTATCTACCAGATCCTGCCGAGGGCACAAGATCGTAGCTGAGGTAACAAGCTAAACGTCGAAGTCCACGTGGAACTACTAGTGAGACTGAAGTCTCTCTGCAAAAACATAAATTAAGCAACGTGAGTACAAATGTACCCAGCAAGACTTACGTCAGATCTATCTACATATGCATCATTATCAACAAAGGGGGTGGTGGAGTTTAACTGCAGCAAGCCAGCTTTGACTCGGTGGCTAACCTGAACTACGACTGCACGTAACTCTTTTGAGGTGGCGCACACGAGTCCACATATTCACCATATCAATACACAACTATGGATCCGCTCCCGTCTCCCAACGAGAACGCCATCCATAGAACTCACGCTTATCTTGCGTATTTTAGAGTATCCACTTTCACTTGTCTATGAACTGTACAAGGGGTCCAAGTTTCCATATCCGAGGAATCCGGCTATTCGAATAGATAATGATAACCCTGCAGGGGTGTACTTCTTCACACACGCTTTCGCCACTTATCGCCCTGTACACGTCATGTACCTCGGCAACCTTCAAGCGGAAGCCGGGCGAGGGAGTCGGCCACGACCTGACTAACCGAACAAGTCTCTAGTCCAGGTTTATCGCCTATTCGGGTTCCATCCGCAAGGAGATCCGGCCGGGGTGTCGCTCACGGCCCCAAACGATGTGAGCAGGGTTCCCAAGCCCACCATCCGGGTGCCACTTTGTCAGGACCCCGACTCAATGCCACATCGATCTAGCATGTAACACCTCATATCACTTTGCGGCCTCACGCACGGTATTCCCACGGGTGTCGCCTTACCTTTGCCCGAGACCGTTTGCGCCTTTTGGCACACGTATATGATAGTGTCGCTAGCATCCATATGATAAGGAGGTCGGGCTGACATGGCTAGTCGTAAACCCAAAGTGGCACAAACTTACAGGGACAGGCATCCATGACCCAGCATCGAACGTGTCGGTCATCAGCGAGTGAATCCAGGCTGTAGCACTGGGCTAGCAGGACTCCGGTGAACCGGGCTGTAGCGGGCTAACAGGACTCCGGTATTCATCGCGTGACATTTCCCCGAAGGGACAGACACAGGAATGAAGAAGGACACATGCCGGCCAGCCTAAGTGTTCCGGAGCAGTAGCAAGCTACCATGGCTCGGTGGAAACACTAGGAGACATTTGCCGGTAAGAGAGGCTACTAAAGATAAACAACTAGATAGTCAGATCCCACACATACCAAGCATTTCAATAACATACACACAATATGCTCGATATGTGCAATACAACATGGCATCACAAAATGACTCTACGACTCAAGTAGTTTATTCAATAGGCTCCGAGGAGCGAGATATTACAAACATGGGTCTCATGACCCAACAATCAGAGCATACAAGTCAAAGCACAAGCGGAAGCTTAACATGTCTGAGTACAGACAACTATAAATGAAAAAGGCTGAGAAGCCTGACTATCTACCAGATCCTGCCGAGGGCACAAGATCGTAGCTGAGGTAACAAGCTAAACGTCGAAGTCCACGTGGAACTACTAGTGAGACCGAAGTCTCTCTGCAAAAACGTAAAATAGGCAAACGTGAGTACAAATGTACCCAGCAAGACTTATATCAGAACTAACTACATATGCATCATTATCAACAAAGGGGATGGTGGGGTTTAATTGCAGCAAGCCAGCTTTGACTCGGTGGCTATCCTGAACTACGACTGCAAGTAACTCTTTTGAGGTGGCGCACACGAGTCCACATATTCACCATATCAATACACCACTATGGATCCGCTCCCGTCTCCCTATGAGAACGCCATCCATAGCACTCACGCTTATCTTGCGTATTTTAGGGTATCCACTTTCACTTGTCTATGAACTGTACAAGGGGTCCAAGTTTCCATATCCGAGGAATCCGGCTATTCAAATAGATGATGTTAACCCTGCAGGGGTGTACTTCTTCACACACGCTCTCGCCACTTACCGCCCTGTACACGTCATGTACCTTGGCAACCTTCAAGCGGAAGCCGGGCGAGGGAGTCGGCCACGACCTGACTAACCGAACAAGTCTCTAGTCCAGGTTTATCGCCTATTCGGGTTCCATCCGCAAGGAGATCCAGCTGGGGTGTCGCTCACGGCCCCAAACGATGTGTGCAAGGTTCCCAAGCCCACCTCGACGGGTGGATGTACGCTTGGTACACCGTGCCACTGTGCCTAGTCTGTCCCAAGCCCACCTGTACCGGGTGCCACTTGGTAGACTACTAACACTACCTACAAACACCAGAAACTAGTTGCAACTCCTGGACAGAGATCAAGTTGATTAATAAGTCGAGAGAGCTTGGAGCGCCCGGAGCTCAATGTGTGGTAGTAACTGATCATGGATCACAAACACAGAACTCAGTTCCTGAGGACGGCTGCAATGAGAGAACCCACCATGTACTCCTACATGGCCTCTCACCGCTACCTTTACCAAATCGTGTTCACACACTTAGTTCACACATAGTAGGACATGTTCACACGCCTCTGATTCATCCCCGATGAGTCAGACCTGACTCAACTCTAAGCATGAATGAGTAGGCACATCAGGGCTCAAACAACTCCTACTCATGCTAGTGGGTTTCATCTATTTACTGTGGCAATGACAGGTCATGCAGAGGATAAAGGGGTTCAGCTACCGCAGCAAGTAACAAATATGTCGTTGTTGTCCTAATGCAGTAAAAGAGAGCAGGAGCGAGAGAGTGGGATTTTATCGGAATGAACAAGGGGGTTTTGCTTGCCTGGCACTTCTGAAGATAATATAGCTCTTCATTGGTGTCATCGATCACATCGTCGGTATCACGTCTATCGAAAGGGGGCAATCACCGGCAACTGAGGAAAAACACAATCAAATGCAATGCACAATATGATGCATGAATGTGACATGGCAATATGCTGTGTTTTGGGCTAATGCAACTAAAACCATGTTAAATGAAGTTGGTTTGAATCCAAGATTCAAATTCAAACTCCATATGTGGTTATTTAAAAGCCATTTAATTGAATTGTCCTGAACAGCAGGCATAAGTTGTTCTAACATGCATGAAAATGGTACAGATGGATTCCTTGAATTTTTCTGATAATTTTTCATATATAAAACATTTAATTTGGAGTTACGGTTAATTTTCTATGATTTATTGAAGTTTATACAATTTTCTGGAATTTCCTGATTATTTATAAAACAAACTAAATTCCAGAAAAGGAATATTGCGTCAGCATGGCGTAAGGTTGAGGTCAGCAGGTCAACTGGGTCGCCCAGAGTCAAACCTGACGTGTGGGGCCCACACGTCAGTGACACGGGTTAAACAGGGGGGTTTAGTTTAGTTTAATTAAAGATTGATGGCACTAGGGCCGACATGTCAGTGACAGGGGGTTAGATTAGGTGGTGATTAGCTTAAGCTAATCACCTGATGGGGGGGTCCACCTGTCATGGACCCAGGGGAGGTCAAACCCCTGGTCAGTAGGGTCAATCCCACCGGCGTCTCGACGCCGGCGAGGCCCGGGATGGTGGCGGCCGTCGGAAACACGCTACAGGGCACGGGCGAGGCCGTGCTTGGGCCCGTTGGAGAGCCCTTGCTCCCGCGTGTCGAACGGTGCGGTTGTTGGGTCGTGGGGAGGCCAGAGCTGACGACGGCGAGCTCCAAAGCGGCGGCCGGAGCTCGGGCAACAGCGGAGATGGCGCTATAGGGCATGGCAGGGAGCACACGTGGGTGTTTCGGGTTCGCAGGAGCGCGGTGAGCACGCTGGTGATGCTCGGGCGAGCGGCCGAGCTCGCGAGCACGGAGCTCGTGGACCATGGCGGCGGCGAGCCTCGGTGGACGTGGGGAAGCTAGCTAGGGGAGGGGAACGACGGGGATTCTAGGGGAAAAAGGAGAGTGGCTCACGTAGGGACTAGCAGAGTCGACGACGAGGTCGGGGAAGCTCTGGACGACGCGAATTTACGGCGGCGATCTTCGGGCACCGGAGATGAAGACGACAACGCTCCGGTCGACTGGGGCCTCCTCTGGTCGCGTGCGTCGGTGTGCAGCTCCATGGGGTCGGGATGGGGCTCAGGAATGTGGAGAGGGAGCGAGGTGTGGCCGGTGGTCATGGCTACGGCGAGCGGCGCTCTCAGGGGCGTTCGGTGACGAGAGGGAGGGAGAGCAGAGGAGGAGGAGGGGGTCCAGAGAGAGAGGGGAGGTCAAGGGGGAGTGCGTGGCGTCGCGGAGGGAGTCCAGGGCGATGAGGGGGCAGCAGGAGGTGGAAGCAGGAGGTGGTGCTCGGGCGCGGGCGCGTCGACACGCCTCTGCCTACTGGCAGAGGTTGAAGACGGTGGGGAGCTGGGCTGGGCCTCAGCCGCATTGCTGGGCCAGGTGGGGGCGCTAGGTGGGCTGCGGGTAAGTTTCAGTTCTTTCCCTTTTTTTGTTCTGTTTTCTAATTATTTGCTTTGCTTTGATTTAGCTTACAAACCAAAACATTTTATAAAATCCTGAAAATAAATATGTGACTAGAATTAAAATATCCCAAGCCACATAAAATGTTCCAGGATTATTGGACATATATCAATTATATAAAGAATATATATATCCAATGCAAATAGTTATTTAATTAATTCAAAGGCCCAAAATAAATATCTTTGAGATTCCAAAAATATTGTTTTAAGTTTTACCTCTTGCCAATATTTTCAGAGACTAAGAGGAACATTTTCTTGGACTTCTTTGAAAAGATTTTAATGTTGATTACTTTTGAAGTGATTTATGAGGGTTTCAACTAACCTCAATTCAACTTTCAGAATTTAGACATGATGCATCATGCTCACTCAGGTAAATAGCTACAAGCAAATTCTAGGGCTGTGACACACTTGGTACACCGTGCCACTGTGCCTAGTCTGTCCCAAGCCCACCTGTACCGGGTGCCACTTGGTAGACTACTAACACTACCTACAAACACCAGAAACTAGTTGCAACTCCTGGACAGAGATCAAGTTGATTAATAAGTCGAGAGAGCTTGGAGCGCCCGGAGCCCAATGTGTGGTAGTAACTGATCATGGATCACAAACACAGAACTCACTTCCTGAGGACGGCTGCAATGAGACAACCCACCATGTACTCCTACATGGCCTCTCACCGCTACCTTTACCAAATCGTGTTCACACACTTAGCTCACAATGGTAGGACATGTTCACACACCTCTGATTCATCCCCGATGAATTAGACCTGACTCAACTCTAAGCAGTAGCAGGCATGACAAACAAGCATGAATGAGTAGGCACATCAGGGCTCAAACAACTCCTACTCATGCTAGTGGGTTTCATCTATTTACTGTGGCAATGACAGGTCATGCAGAGGATAAAGGGGTTCAGCTACCGCAGCAAGTAACAAATATGTCGTTGTTGTCCTAATGCAGTAAAAGAGAGCAGGAGCGAGAGAGTGGGATTTTATCGGAATGAACAAGGGGGTTTTGCTTGCCTGGCACTTCTGAAGATAGTATAGCTCTTCATCGGTGTCATCGATCACATCGTCGGTATCACGTCTATCGAAAGGGGGCAATCACCGGCAACTGAGGAAAAACACAATCAATGCAATGCACAATATGATGCATGAATATGACATGGCAATATGCTGTGTTTTGTGCTAATGCAACTAAAACCAGATTAAATGAAGTTGGTTTGAATCCAAGATTCAAATTCAAACTCCATATGTGGATATTTAAATGACATTAGTATGATTTGTGCTAAACAGCATCTATAAGTTGTTCTAACATGCATGAAAATGGTACAGATGGATTCCTTGAATTTTTCTGATAATTTTTCATATATAATTTATTTAATTTGGAGTTACGGTTAAATTTCTATGATTTTTAGAAGTTTATACAATTTTCTGGAATTTATAAATCATTTCCTAATTTATTTTAATTCCAGAAAGGAATTATTGCGTCAGCATGACCTCATGCTGACCTCAGCAGGTCAACGGGCGCCGTCCAGGTCAAACTGACCTGTGGGCCCCGCGTGTCAGTGAGATTAGTTTAGTTAGAATTTAATTAAATTAAACTGGGTTAATTAACAGGGCTGGGCCCCACCTGTCAGTGACTCATCGGAGTCAACCAGGGCCCACCCGTGGTCAAAGCCAACGTCAGCTGCGCCGGCGTTTAGCCGCCGGCGAGCCCGACGCGGCGGCGAGAGTGGTTTTGGCCGTTTCGGCCACCAAATGGGTCACGGAGGGCATCAGGGTGGAGCTGAGGACGAACCGCGGCTCTTGGTGGAGTCCGTTGGGGTCGGGGTGGCTGGAGTTGGCGTCGGCGACGACCTAGGCGGCGACCGGAGTTTGGGTGCGCGCGAGATTGCGTTTCAGTTTGTAGAAGAGCGGGGCAAGGGGCTAGGAGGACGCTACACATCGCGAGGAGTAGGTTGGACACTCCAGGGTGACCATATGGTCACCGGAGCATCGGCGGCGGCGAGCTCAGGCGGCGGTGCATTCCGGTCATCAAGGGGGCGACGGCTACGGCAATCAAACGAAGAGGGGAAGAGGGGGAAACGGTGGCGGAGCTCACAGCGGTGCCGTAGGGATGGTTAGCGGGCTCGGGGATGCGCCGGAGTGGCCGAATCGACGGAGAAGGGCGCCGGGGCCGAAGCTTGAAGATGATGACTATGGCGGCTGCTCGGGGCCCTTCTGGTCGCGTTAGACGTCGAGGAGGACGAGGGCGTCTTGGTGGAGCTTCTTGGCGCGTCGGCGGGGCATGGGGTGGCCGGTGGCCGCGGCTATGGCGAACGGCGGCGATGAGCTCCGCTCGGGCTGCGCGAGAGAGAGAGCAGAGGAGGGGGAAGGAGTCGAGAGAGAGCAGAGAGCGAGGGGAGAGACAGAGGGGGCTACGGGGCATATCCAGACGCATCGGGGGCGCCTCGGTGGCGAGCAGGAGGTGGCCAGGGCGGCGTCGGTGCTCGCCACCGAGCTGCTTCGGTGCAAGGGGAGGAAGACGACAGGGGGGTTAGCGGTGGCGGGCTGGGCCGCACAGAAGCTGGGCCGGCTGGGCTGAGAGGTGAGCGCCAGGTAAGGTTTCTCTCCTCTCTGCTTTTCCTATTTCTGTTTTCTATTTTCTGTAGTTTGTTTTGATTAAGTTTTAGACACTAAATCATTTAATAAATTCTGTAGGTTTTTATGTGGCTTGCTAAAATATATACAAAGCCACTCACAAACTTCCAGAATTATTGGAGTCATATTTAATATATATTAAATATAAATCCAAAGCAAATAGTTATTGGATTAATTCAAATGGCCAAAATAAATATTTCTGTGACTCCAAAAATATTGGTTTGAATTTTACCTCTTACCAACATTTCTATGGGATAACATGAACATTTTCTTGGACTCATTTGAGAAGATTTAAATGTTGATCATTTTTAGAAAGTTTCTGAGGCTTTGGAAATCCCCCAATTCAAATTTCATTTAAATTTAAACACGATGCACACATGGAAGCAAGCATAGGTCAGGCCAGAACTAGGGATGTGACACAAGAATTGCCTAGGCAGTTATCAGTTGTTTCTCCGAGTAAATTCATGAATGCAAGCGCTATGGCCCTAGATGTTACTATCACGTTGGGCGACTATAAGTTTCTATCCTCTCCAATGGTCCTTGGTAACTCGGATATTGATCTTATTCTAGGAATGGACTGGCTTTCAAAGCACAAGTCTTAGCTTGATTGTGCTGCAAGGCAGATTCAATTGCCTCATTCGTCTGAGGATGCAATTGTCTTTGCCGCTAATGACGATACCATCCGTCTGTTTTCTCTCAATGAGAAGGGTGAATTGGATGCCATCTCTCAAATTCCGGTCGTTTGCGAATATCAAGACGTCTTTCCAGAAGAGCTTCCAGGAATGCCTCCGCACCGGCAAGTTGAATTTGTCATCGATCTTGAGCCTGGCATGGAACCTGTTTTCAAACGTCCTTACAAGATAGGACCCAAAGAGTTGAAGGAGCTGAAGAAACAACTCGATGAACAAGAGCGTATGGGTCTCATCCGACCTAGTTCTTCTCCGTGGGGTTGTGGAGTTCTTTTTGTGAAGAAGAAGGATGGAATGGACCGTCTCTGTGTCGACTACCGTCCATTGAACAAGAAGACCATAAAGAACAAGTACCCACTTCCCAACATCAACGAGCTGTTTGAACAACTCAAAGGTGCTCAAGTATTCTCCAAGCTTGATCTCCGTATGGACTATCACCAGATTCGCATTCGTGAACAAGATATCCCCAAGACAGCTTTCAGAACAGGCTATGGTTCATATGAATACACTATCATGTCTTTTGGCCTCGTCAACGCTCCACCAACTTTTTATCGCATGATGAACTTCATCTTCAACCCCTACACAAATGACTTCGTCTTGGTCTACCTCGATGACATTTTGGTCTTTTCAAAGAACAAGGAAGATCATGCCAAGCACTTGCGTTTGGTGCCTGATAAGCTCAGAGAACATAAGTTCTACACCAAGTTTTCAAAGTGCGAGTTTTGGCTCGATGAGGTTCTCTATCTTGGGCATATCATCTCTACCAAGGGCATAGCGGTGAATCCTGAGAAGGTGTCTGCAATTGTGAATTGGGAACCACCTCAGAACGTGAAGCAACTCCGAAGCTTCCTTGGTCTTGCAAGCTATTATCGAAGGTTCATCGAGAACTTCTCAAAGATCGCGAAGCCTCTTTCCAACCTTCTCCAGAAGCATGTGAAGTACATTTGGTCTCCTGAATGTGACATTGCTTTCAACACCCTGAAAGAGAAATTAGTCACTGCTCCAGTTCTGACTCCTCCTTTTGAATCCAAACCGTTCGAGGTCTTCTGTGATGCCTCTCTTCAAGGTCTTGGCGCAGTGTTGATGCAAGAGAAGAAAGTTGTGGCTTATACCTCTCGCCAGTTGAAGCCAAATGAAAAGAAATACCCCACTCATGACCTCAAGTTGGGGGCAGTTGTGCATGCTCTTTTGACTTGGAGACATCTCTTATTGGGAAGAAAAGTGGACATCTTCACTGACCACAAGAGTCTCAAGTACATCTTCACTCAGCCTAATCTCAACCTCAGGCAGACTCATTGGGTCAAAATGATTCAAGACTGTAATCCGAGTATCGAATATACTCTAGGCAAGGCTAATGTAATTGCTGACGCATTGAGCAGCAAGGCCTACTGCAACAGTTTGATTCTCAAGCCTTACCAACCCGAGCTTTGTGAAGCTTTCCGCAAACTCAACCTGCAAGTTGTTCCTCAAGGTTTTCTGACCAACCTCCAAGTCTCTCCTACTTTGGAAGATCAGATTCGCGAGGCTCAACTTCTTGATGCTATGGTGAAGAAGGTGAAGATTGGGATTGCCAAGAGTCAATCCAAGTACGAGTGCTATTGCCTTGATGACAAGGATACTCTATTCTTTGAGGATCGCATTGTTGTGCCTAAAGGTGACCTTCGGAAATTCATTATGAACGAGGCTCACAATTCACTCCTCTCTATCCACCCTGGAAGTACAAAGATGTACCATGACCTCAAGCAATCATATTGGTGGACTCGAATGAAGCGCGAGATTGCTCAGTTCGTGAATGAATGTGATGTCTGCAGAAGAGTGAAGGCAGAACACCAACGACCAGCTGGGCTCCTCCAACCTCTTGCTCATTCCAGAATGGAAGTTTGACCACATTGAGATGGACTTCGTGACGGGATTTCCAAATTCCAAGCGTGGCAATGATGCTATATTCGTTGTCATCGACAAACTCACTAAAGTAGCTCATTTCCTTCCTATCAAAGAATCCATCACAGCAGCTCAATTGGCAGAGCTTTATACCTCTCGGATTGTCTCCCTGCACGGTATTCCACAGTTGATATCTTCAGATCGTGGCGGCATCTTCACCTCGAAGTTTTGGGATTCTTTTCTGAAGGCCATGGGCACCAACATCCATTTCAGCATAGGTTTTCATCCCCAAACTAGCGGCCAAGTCGAGCGTGTCAATCAGATTCTTGAAGATATGCTTAGGGCTTGCGTTATCTCTTTCGGTATGAAGTGGGAAGATTGTCTTCCATATGCCGAGTTTTCCTACAACAACAGCTTCCAAGCGAGTTCAGGCAAGGCCCCATTTGAAATTCTCTATGGCAGGAAGTGTCGTACTCCTCTTAACTGGTCAGAGACTGGTGAACGTCAACTTCTTGGAAACGACTTGATCACAGAGGTAGAAGAGATGTGCAAAGTCATTCGTGATAATCTCAAAGCAGCGCAATCGCGCCAGAAGAGCTACTATGATAGTAAGCATTGTGATTTGGCTTTTGAGATCGGAGACCATGTTTACCTCCGTGTCTCTCCAATGAAAGGTACTCATTGCTTCGGTATCAAAGGGAAGCTTGTCCCTAGATATGTGGGTCCTTTCAAGATCGTCAGCAAGAGAGGCGATCTCGCTTATTAACTCAAGCTTCCCTCCAACTTTGCAAACATGCACGACATGTTCCATGACTCTCAGCTCCGCAAGTGCTTCAATACCCCTGACAGCACCGTCAACTTCGAAGACAATGATCTACAAGAAGACCTTTCTTATCGTGAGCACCCCATTGCTATCCTGGAAGAAGCTGAGCGCAAGACTTGCAACAAGTCAATCAAATTCCTCAAAGTCAAGTGGTCACATCATTCCGACCGTGAAGCCACCTGGGAACGCGAGGACCACCTCCGTTCTGAGTACCCGGAGCTTTTCCAGTCCTAGATCTCGGGACGAGATCCTTTCATAGTGGTGGAGTGTTGTAACACCCCGGATGTAATTTACCTTATATGTATCCCAACTCTTATCGTTTCCGGCACTAAGTTATTTTATTTTCCTCATTGTCGGGTTTTTGTCTCCGTGTGTTGTTGTCTTTGTCATGCATCTCATATCATGTCATCATGTGCATTGCATTTCCATACGTGTTCGTCTCATGCATCTGAGCATTTTCCCCATTGTCCGTTTTGCATTCCGGCGCTCCTATGTCACCCAGTTGCATTCCGGTGTTAAACATTTTTGGATTGGACCGAGACTTGTCATACGGCCTTGGGCTACTACCGGTAGACCTCCTGTCAAGTTTCGTACCATTTGGACTTCGTTTGATACTCCAACGGTTAACCAAGGGACCGAAAAGGCCTCGTGTGTGTTGCAGCCCAACACCCTTCCAATTTGGCCCAAAACCCACCAAAAACCCCTCCATCGTCTAGAGCGTTCGATCACGATCGCGTGGCCGAAAACCGCACCTCATTTGGAGCTCCCTAGCTCCCTCTACGCCTATATATAGACCCCTCATTCCAAATCCCGGGTCTCTTCTTCCCCAAACCCTAAAAAAAATCCCTCTCCGCCGCCGGACATGTCCGCCGCGCCGGACACCGCGTCCGCCGCTGCCCGCGACCACTGACGCTTCGCCACGTGTCCCTCCATCCTCTCCACTGCGTGCGGCCCGCCCGGCCCGCGTAGGGCCCCCGTGAGCCCGAGCTCCTCGCCGCCCAACACCTCCTCGCGCCGCCCGCTCCCCGCGTCCCCGCCGCCCGAGCATCGCCGCGCCGCCCCGCCATCGACACCGGCCGCCGCTACTGGAGCTCCGCCGCCCAGTTTGCTGGACCCCGCCGCCATGTTCGCCGACCGCCGCCCTGTCGCCCCGGCGCCGGCCCGTGCCCGCCGGCAGCCTCCTCCGCCGCCCCGCACCGGGATCCGGCCGGATCCGGCGAGATCCGGTCCGGATCCGCCATCTTCGGCGAGGTCCACCTCTCTTCCCGTCATCTCCGGCGAGTCCCGCACCGGTGAACCTCGGATTCCGTGCCCGTTGACTTTTACCTCGAGGGTATATTTTTCCTAAGTCCTGAGATTTTCTTGATTCATATGCATGTTTCATCGCATCACAACTTCCTCGACGAGTACAGCATTTAATCTCATTGCATCATTTTCATTTGAGCTCATCTTGATGCCTGAAATGCTGTTGGAAGAGGGTTATGCCTTTTGTTATTTTTGCCATGATTAATGTGTGCATGCTATGTTCCTGAGCTCTACATGTGTTTTCTAGAATGCCATGTTATCTTTACAGAGGTGCTTGCCATGTATTTTTGTGATCTTTGTGGTGACTAGCACAAGCTTGCAAAGTAGCGTAATTGTTGATGCTGATTTCAGGGACTTAGAATTTCACTAAGTCCTTATCCTGATATTGTTTTTATGCCATATGTTCATGTTGTTCCCTAGTGAGGATGATCAGTAAGGATGTTTTGTTAACATTGTGGTGCTCTATCCATCCGTGTCTTTTTTTGCATTTATGGAGCATCCTAGCTTGAGTCAATCGAGCTCTACTTTTTCTATAAAATGATCTTGGCAGATTGTTGACATGTTTAGCGATTTTACTGAGGATGTTGCTATTGATCCGTGCATGCTATGTTATTGTTATTGCCTTGTACAGCTCCTATGCCATGTATTATTGATGGGTGTATGCTTATTTTGTCATGCCATGCTCTGTAGTGAGTGCATCGAGCTCGTAAACACGCCTACTTGTTAACTGTTTTGCATGCTCTAGTTTTTCACAAAGTCTGAATCTGTTTGTGTTTTTGCTATGTTCACATGCTTGCAATTGTATTTTCTGATCCCTTTTGGCTCAAGGTCACTAAGGGACTTTTGTTAAGTGCTTTGAGTAGCTTCATGCCATGCCTTGCTTTGCCATGTTAAGTTCATTTAGCATGTAGTTTTCATGCTCTAAAGTTTGCTTCCCGATGATAAATTCCAGACTTGTGTTATTTTCACTAAGTCTGAAACCTGTTATCATTTGCACTTTTTCCATGCTTGTTTGAAACTATTAATGGATGATTTAGCCATAGATCAGTGTTCATCTTTTGTCAAGCATCATGAGTGGATCCCTGCCATGTATTTTGTTGTCATGTTTGAGTGCTGTAGCATATTTATCTTGATGCATTTAGTTGGTCACTTGCTGATTATCACAGACCGGTGCCATATTTGTTTTGCTTGCCATTTCCAAACCGTCCATCCGATTCCGGTGATCTTTATATCGTTTTCAACTGAAATAACCTCACCTTTCCAGTGGAACTATTGGATTTCCAAGTTGAGGCCAGGTTCAATCATTCCTTGTCAAATCTTGCCTATGCATCGCATACCGTATCCCGCGTATCATACCATGTTTGCATCGTGTTGTTTGAGCATTGCACGTGGTTGATTGTGTTCCGTTTGCTTGTTGCTCTTATTTGGGTAGAGCCGGGAGACGAGTTCGTGAACGAGGAGCCCGTTGAGTTCGCTTACGAGGATCAAGGCAACTCTGAAAGCTTTGCAGGCAAGATGACCATACCCTAGAAATCACTTCTATCTTTACTTGCTAGATGCTCGCTCTTTTGCTATGCCTATGCTATGATACCTAACACTTTCTTATCATGCCTCCCAAATTTCCATGTCAAACCTCTAACCCACCATGTCCTAGCAAACCATTGTTTGGCTATGTTACCGCTTTGCTCAGCCCCTCTTATAGCGTTGCTAGTTGCAGGTGAAGATTGGAGATCGTTCCTTGTTGGAACATGTTTATTGTTGGGATATCACAATATTATCTTGTTTATCTTAATGCACCTATATATTTTGTAAAGGGTGAAAGGCTCGGCCTTATGCCTGGTGTTTTGTTCCACTCTTGCCGCCCTAGTTTCCGTCATATCGGTGTTATGTTCCCGGATTTTGTGTTCCTTACACGGTTGGGTCATAATGGGAACCCCTTCACAGTTCGCCTTGAATAAAACTCTTCCAGCAATGCCCAACATTGATTTTACCATTCGCCACCTAGCCTTTTCCCTTGGGTTTCACGGACTCAAGGGTCATCTTTATTTTAACCCCCCCGGGCCAGTGCTTCTCTAAGTGTTGGTCCAACTGAGCGATGTCCGGGGCTACCAGGGGCAACTCTGGGCTGGCTTACCCGACGTCTGGCTCATCTGAGTGTGCCCTGAGAACGAGATATGTGCAGCTCCTATCGGGATTTGTCGGCACATTCGGGCGGTGTTTCTGGACTTGTTTTACCATTGTCGAGGATGTCTTGTAACCGGGATGCCGAGTCTGATTGGATTGTCTTGGGAGAAGGAATATCCTTCGTTGACTGTGAGAGCTTGTGATGGGCTAAGCTGGGACTCCCCTGCAGGGATTTGAACTTTCGAAAGCCATGCCCGCTGTTATGGGCAGATGGAAATTTGTTAATGTCCGGTTGTAGAAGACTTGAACTTAACTTAATTAAAATACACCAACCGCGTGTGTAACCGTGATGGTCTCTTCTCGGCGGAGTCCGGGTAGTGAACACGGTGTTGGAGTAATGCTTGACGTAGGTTGTTCTAGGATCACTTCTTGATCATACTTGTTCAACCGTGCTTTTTCCTTCTCTTCTCACTCTCTTTTGCGGATATGTTAGCCACCATATATGCTAGTCGCTTGCTGCAGCTCCACATCATACCTTACCTTACCTATAAGCTTAAATAGTCTTGATCGCGAGGGTGTGAGATTGCTGAGTCCCAGTGACTCACAGTTTACTTCCAAAACCAGATGCAGGGACCGATGATACCGCTCCAGACGACGCGCTTGAGCTCAAGTGGGAGTTCGATGAGGACTCTCGTCGTTACTATGTGTCTTTCCCAGATGATCAGTAGTGGTGCCCAGTTGGGGCGATTGGAGACTTTGTCGCATTTGGGGGTTGGTCTTTATTTTGGTACCGTAGTCGGACCCTGAGTGTATTGGATGAATGTAATGCTATTTATGTATTTGTGTGACGTGGTGAGTGTAAGCCAACTATGTATCTTTTTCCCCTTTAATTATTTACATGGGTTGTTGTGAAGATTACCTCACTTGCGACATTGCTTTCAATGCGGTTATGCCTCTAAGTCGTGCTTCGACATGTAGGAGATATAGCCGCATCGAGGGCGTTACAACATGGTCAGGTTATCTCTTTACCATCATTTGAGGGTAGATTTAATCCTGCTATTTATCTAGCTTGGAAGCTTGAAGTAGAACAAGTTTTTACTCACCATGATTTTTCTGAACTTGAGAGAGTACGAGCTACCACTAGAGCATTTACTGGTTTTGCTTCGATTTGGTGGAGTGTACATTGTAAGAAAAACATTGATAACCAACCCACAACTTGGAAAGTTTTCATAGCTGTAATGAGACAACAAATTTTTCCTCCTTACTATCGTCGTGAATTGCTTCGCAAATTGGAACAATTAAAACAAGGCAGTAACACTGTTCATGCTTACTACCAAGAGTTGAAATCTTATATGCATCATTGTGGCACGGAAGAATCCAAGGATGATACAATGAATAGATTTTTTGGTGGTTTGAACCATGATATTCGTGCAAGATTTCATTATATTCCTCGTTGCATTACTGGTATGTATGTTCGTGCTTGTATCTTTGAGAGACAGATACAGGAGGATGCATTGGGTGACAACAACAACTACTATTCCAGTTCATGCTCACAACTGTCGGTTGGTTCCTCCACCGTTCGACCTACTAGAGCAGCCCCACCTCGGATTGTAAGCGCGACATCATCTCAAGAGTATGGTACATTGTCAATGTCCGTACCTACATCAGCTACGTCTTTGCGACAAGGTAACAATAAAGGTATTGATGATTTAACTTCACATGAGAATGATGCGTGCCTAGTTAATTTGAATGCATCATGTGTTGAGTTACCTGTTCATTTGAGCACACCACCTATTTTAGAGAATCTTGTTACTGTCATGAAGGAGTCATGTGATCAAATAACTAAAATACCAACAAGTTTGAGTGCACCCATTGAATTAACTGTTGATGCAAAAGAACCGATGTTTAATCATTTTGATATGACGTCTAATGTTGGTGATGATTCTATGTCCAATGACTTATTGCATGTTTGCTTATTTAAGCATGTTGTAGCATGTAAATTTGATGCAAGTAAGGTTTATTCACCAACGCTGGGATGGTTTAATGATGAACATTGTCAATCTTTTGAAATGAATAAGAGCTTCACCTATATGTGCAAACTGAGTTGCAATATTTTCATGCCTTCTACTTCTTGTGATAATTTTTTGGCTTTAGATTTTATGAACTATGAAAGTTACTCATGTATACATGTGTCATATGTGCAAAAATCAAGGGAAGTAAAAATGGATGACATATACATATACAACATGTACACCTTGTCTCTTTTATTAGCCACATTTCAGATTAAGCAACGCCGATGACGGCTTTGTTTTCAAGAAGGGGAGGATGATGAGGACATGACTACCTTGGATACGACCCAAAATATTGCATACATGCATATTTGTCAGGTCATTTCTAGTGCAAACTATTTAATAATCTATTTATGTTATTCAGAACAAAAATACTTCACACACTTTTGTGTTTTGTCTAACAGTAGGTGTATGGGACATTCCAACAATCCACATATGAAGATAAGGGAAAAGGATAAGTTTAGGTTCTATTAAAAAAGTCCTCTCACCTCACTTTTGGGCCAAGAGAAGATAGAGTCCAAGTCTCTCACGTTCTGGATTCAGATTCGGACTGCACAGACATACCTGACTCAAAACGTCAACAACTTTTTCTACGGACTCCAAATTGGATGATTCTTTTTTTTGTTGGAAAGTAGATTTTGTGCTCTTTCCAACCCAATTGGAATCACCTTCAAATTCGTCCGGAGCTTTGAGACATCGACAAAACAATCTGACGCTGCAGTAGAATTTGAGTCAAACAACAAGTCCAAAGGTGTTGCACCACATCCACTTGGGCCCATGAGCCTTGTACGACCTAGGGTTAGTTTTAGGCTTCCTTGGGACATCCTCCCACATCCTTGGACGCCACCCCTTGCTCCTATATAAGTAGATCCATCTAGTAGCTTTTTGCTTGGGATTTGTTTAGTTAAAAGTTAGCCATTGCAACTTCGCGTACTTTGTTTGTGTCCAACGATCAGACCAAGACCGCTTACGGATCCCCACCTTCATCAATACTTCATATATATTCGCAATATTCAGATTGCTTTATCATATTCTTGCTCGTTCTTCGATTGCTTGCAGGAATAGACCTTCGTGGTTAGGCTGATCATGCTTCTGTCATCGTCAGTAACCTCAGGAGATTGGTTTAGCGATTGCTAAGGCGCGATGTCAGGCACGTTTGTAGTCGGATCGTCAAAGTCGTCTCCACCAAATCGATAGTTATCATCTCATCGAAAGATCAGGACCCTCGCCTCTATCAGCCATACTGCAAGATCCACCGGACCAAGCGCCACAATCTTCATGAGTGTCATCAGGTCGAACAGCTCGTCAAAAAGCAAAGGGATGAGTATGAGAAGTGAGATAAGGAGAAAGGTCAGAATGGCGTTAGCGGGAAGGGCCAAGGCGGCGAAGTAAGTCGCCCTATCAAGGCTCCTCGGAATTAGGGAAAACACACCAAGGACCGTGGGAAAGAGGATTGCGGTGATGAGAGTGATGGAGGAGATGAAGAGGAAACCAGCAATCAGGAATTCCAGAAGACCACTGACGCCCTGTGTATTGATGGGGGTGCATATCTGCACTCCTCTCACTGCCAACTTAAACGGTGGGTGTGTGAGGTCAATGCCGTGGAACCAACGGTAGATTCTCGGAAGCCGCTCAAGTGGTCATGCACTCCCATCATCTTTGAGAAAGAGGATCACCCTGACTAGACCACTGTGGTAGGGTGCTTGCCGTTGTTGGTCTCACTAACAATCCACAACCTCAAAGTCAAAAAGATGTTGGTTGACGGCGAGGCCAGGTTGAATCTGATTTCTGCAAAGGTCATCAGCAAACTTCAGATAGTACAGGAAAAACTTGAGGATACTGGCACGTTTCAAGGACTCAGCCCCGACAGGAGTCATCCTAAAGGGAAGATCACATTGCCGGTGACATTTGGGGGGGAGTTGAATTACCAAACTAAGAAGATCATTTCTGATGTGGTCGACCTCCCCCTGCCATACAATGTAATCCTTGGTCGCCCAGCTCTGGCAAAATTCATGGCAGCATCCCACTATGCCTACAACACCCAATACAAAAAAAAGACACATCCGTGACATTTTGGGCCGAACGAATTTTTTTTGTCATACATATGACACTTCTATGATGATAATTGTGACAAAACCCAGTATCATCATAGATGTGGTGGGCTCCTACTTCTATGACAAAAACTCATGACAGAAAATGGGCTTTTCGTCCTGGGCGGGCCGGAGACGCAGCTGCATGACATTCTTTGGGCCGTCCATGACGGAAAAAACCGTGGTAGAAGCGAGGGGGAGGAAAATTTCGGGGAGTTCCCGGTTACGGTGGGAGGTCGGGGGCCGAGCGATGCGCGTTTCTGTCATACACGTACGCGCGTGTGTGCGAGGCGTTGGCTCTAACTGAACCCGAGCGAGGCGTTGGGCTCTAACTAAACCCGGGCGATTGCACTGCAGGCTACGCGTTACTGAACCCGAGCGATCGATCGATGGCTGTTAACTGAACCCGATCGAGCGATTCCTTCGCTACTGCTGCTAACTGAAGCCAATCGATTGGATGAATAGTGAGCGTTGCTGGGGGGGGATGGATGAACAGTGAGCGGTGGCATTCCGTCTGGATGAACAGGACCCCGTGGTGTGGAGGGCTGGATGAACAGTAGATGGTGGAGGGGTGCCCATGGAGGGGTGGTTGAACAGGACCCCGTGGTCTGGAGGGCTGGATGAACAGTAGACGATGGAGGGGTGGTTGAACAGTAGCCGGTGGAGTAGCGCGCGGTGGAGGCTGGATGAACAGGAGCCCGTGGTGGCTGGAGGAGGTCGACGGTAGCACGTGGAGGCTGGAGGAGGTCGACGGTGGAGATGAACAGTATCCCGTGGAGTCCTGTTTTGCGGTACGCCACACCCTCCCGATGAGCAGGACCCCCGTTTCGACCGTAGGAGGCCTGTTTCGTCCGTTTTGCGGTACGCCACACCCCTCCCGATCAACAGGACCCCCGTTTCGACCGTAGGAGGTCCGTTCCTCCGTTTTGCGGTACGCCAGACCCCTCCCGGTCAACAGGACCCCCGTTTCGGCCATAGGAGGTCTGTTTCCTCCATTCTGCAGTACGCGAGGCCTCGCTTCCATCTCCTGTTCCTTCCAAGCCCTCCCGATGAACACGACCACGCATTCCGTTCTGACCCAGCCGGTTGGCTCCCATGCGTCCCGTTGCCTCCCGATGAACACGACGCATTCCGTTGCCTCCCAATGAACACGACGCTTTCCGTTGCCTCCCCATGAACACGACGCATTCCGTTGCCTCCCCATGAACACGACGCATTCTGTTGCCTCCCCATGAACACGACGACGACGCTGTTTCTCCGTTCCGACCCAGCCATGTACACGAGCCCTCGCCGTACGTATGCGCGAGTAGGGTTTCGAGACCTCGCCCGTATGTACACATACATGGCCGTATTTTCTTTCTTGCACCCTGGCCGCTGTACGTACATATACATGCTACATGCGCGCCTCTACTATGACATGTGCACGCCTCTACATCCACCAGTATATATGAACGTACACGTTCGCAACCAGAATGACAACGCTACATACGCTTCGACCAGGTGGGTCCCGACTGTTAGGCACTTCCTTGCGTGCGAAGATGTAGCTGGTGGGTCCCAGCAGTCAGGGGGGCGAATCATTTATTTTTTGCCCAGATGCACTTCCTTGCGTGCAAAGATGTAGCTAGTGGGTCCCAGCAGTCACGGGGGCGAATCGTTTTTTTGCCCGGACACACTTCCTTGCGTGCGAAGATGTAGCTGGTGGGTCTCAGCAGTCAGGGGGAAATATTTTTTCGTGAAATACAGTGGCCCGTCTGGTGGGTCCCAGCTGTTAGGTGGAGGAATCTTTATTTTTTGCATAATAAGGAGGCACTTCCTTGCTGCAGCCGTGGACCTAGCTGTCAGCCTCTCCATGTACAATCCACATCCGATGGAAGTCGTTCCTTGACCATGTTGATCATGCTGCGCCAAGAGCGCCAAGGCAGTGGACGACGGCGAGGCCTAGGAAAGGGACGACACGGAGCCGGGGAAGACGCGACAGTGGAAGCCCGCGCGGAGAGGAATATGAGGGTTCACTGGTTCGGCTGTGGTGTGAGGCTGGCGTCGCCGTAGGGCCTGACCAGCAGTGGGAATAGTAGGGGGCGGTGAGGCCTCCGCGGCAGCACATCCGGCCACGGGAGGCAGGAGCATGAGGCACGACCGGCGCTGCTTTGGGCGGCTGGAGCAAGAAGACTAGAGATTGAAGAAGCACTACGGCTGTTGGATGGACATCGTACGGTCACTGGAGCTAGAATCGTTTATATTGACTAAGTTGACAAAGCCCTCCGTCCCCGTCAACTTAGTAGGCCCACAAGTCAGCCTCCCACCAAGGTGGGTCCCCACTAGCAGGGGGGTATTCATTTTTGTGTGCGCAATAAGGAGGCACTTTCGGTGGGTCCGAGCTGACAGCAGGGGGAACATTTTTTTCGTGAAATCCGGTGGCCCATCGGGTGGGTCCAAGCAGTCAGGGACAATTTTTTTCACAAAATACTGGTGGGCGTTCGGTGGGTCCCTGCTGTCAGGTAGAGGAATAATTATTTTCCCCGTAATAAGGAGGAACTTCCTTGCAGCTGCCGTGGACCCAGCTCTCAGCCTCTCCACGTACAGTACTCTTCCGATGGAATTCGGTCATTGACCACATTGACCACGCCGCGCCGACAGCACCATGGCCGTGGACGACGGCGAGGCCTAGGAAGGGGACGACGCGGAGCCAGGGAAGACGCGGGAGTGGATGCCCACGCGGAGAGGAGTACAAGGGTTCACTGGTTCGGCTATGCTACCGTCGCCGTAGAATAACAGGGGGTGTGGGTGAGTGGAGTGGAGGGATGGCCTGGCCAGCGATGGGAGTAGTATGGGGGCGGTGAGGCCTTAGCAGCAGCACAACCGGCCACAGGAGGCAGGAGGAGGCGGCACGATCGGCACTGCTTTGGGCCGCTGGAGCAAGAAGACTAGAGGTTGAAGAAGCACTACGACCGTTGGATGGACATCGTTCGGTCAGTCGAGCTAGAATCGTGCATATTGACTAAGTTGACAAAGCCCTTCGTCCCCGTCAACTTAGTAGGCCCACTATACTAGGTCCCAGCTAGCAGGGGGAGTATTTATTTTTTGTGCATAATAAAGAGGCACTTCCTTGCGTGCGAAGATATAGCTGGTGGGTCCGAGCAGTTAGCGGCGGTAAGTTTTTTTTGCGAAATAGAGAGGCCCTTTCGGTGGGTCCCAGATGTCCCGCTGGCGCTTGTTTGAGCGGCTGGAGCAGGAAGAGTAGAGATTGAAGAAGCATGACGGCCGTTGGATGGACATCCAACAGTATAGATGCCATTTGTGGAAAGCCTCAAATCTATGGAAAACAGCATACAACCCATCTACCATTATTTCAAATAATTTATAGCCCATTTGCTAATTCTTACGGGTTTTTTTGGAGCCCATATTCTTTTTGTTAGCATTACAGCCCATATTGTGGCCACGGTTAAAAAATTATATGAAATTTTGCATATGTCGGTGCGGTCTGAACTGTTTTTAATCCCGAAATTTTGAGTCACATCCAGACTAATTTTGAAAATAAATGTATATCAATATAAAATCCAATAAATTGTCCACGCATAAAAATCAATGCAATTTAAAAACTCTAAATGAAAAAAAAGATATTTGAAACTAATTGCCGGTTTGATGTGCTTTAAAAATGTACAACCCATTTCTCATTACTGATAGGCCATTTTCTCGGCCAGCCGAATGAAGCTCTCCTCGTCTTGACAGATTTGCAGCCTAATAGTCCTGATAAAGCGCCTTACTTGACAAATCACAAAAAAACTGGGCTAGCCATTTTCAGAAAGAAAAAAAACTACTGGGCTGGTCTGAGGTAAACATAAAAGAAAAGGCTGTCTAGATAGGCCAGAGTGTCCCGCGAAGCCCAGTTGACACCCTGCTTCTGTCTCAAAAACAAATTAGATAAATGCCACTCGAGTTATGGCGATTCATAAAAATGCCACTACAATTTCCAATCTTTGAAAAATGCCACTGCAATTTTTGCAAACTTTTGAAAAACGCCACTGCGGTTTGCAAACTTTGAAAAACGCCACTCCAAACTTTGAAAAATGCCACTGCAATTTTTGCAAACTTTTGAAAAACGCCACTGCGGTTTGCAAACTTTGAAAAACGCCACTCCAAACTTTGAAAAATGCCACTAGAAATGGCATGAAATGGCATTTTTCAAAGTTTGGAAATTGAAGTGGCATTTCTCGGATACACCAGATTTGGAGTGGCATTTATGAAATTAACCCAAAACAAAAATAACTGGGCAAGCTGCTGGGTCCCTGGTGTCAGCCGCTCGTTGTGCAATTCTCTCATTTATTGACTACGTTGACAATGGCATGGGAGCCAGATGTCAGAAATCCACTAGGAGGAGCCATTTTTTATTGGCTTGAAATAAGGAGGCACTTGCTTGCGTACTGCCATGACCTTGGTAGGTCCCTGCTGTCATCCTGTCCACGTACAATCATCTCCTGATTGAGTACGCGTCAACTTGCTAGGCCCACAAGTCATCCTCTAAACCCGTGGAGGACAAATATAACCCATTTAAAAAAAATAACAGCCCATTCCATACGTTCAAACGGAAAGTTCAACATTCAGGGCAAAGTAACAGGTCTGATCCACATATAGAGTACTGAACTTCCACGTTGACGGCCATCATAGCCAAGTTAACTCTCTACTCCCACTAATACTCTAGTAGCGTACAAGCACTAACTTACTCTTCGCTAACTAGACGATGTCGGCCGCCATCTATGGTACACACTAAACACCGGCACCGACGTCGTGCGCCTCGCCTCGGACTTGCAAGAGGAGTAATAGGGCGTGTTGCTCGCGCGCGTTGGCCCTTTCCATGCCGGCGTGGTCCACCGAAGCTTCGGCTTCCAAGCAGGAAACCCACTTGACGAGCTGGTAGTAAAAATCAGCGTCGCGAACGCGTGCGTGCTCGACAGCCTCCAACAACTCCTCAATCTCCGCATTGCCATCTAAAGATAGATAGAATGCCTCGTCCCTCCGTCTGCCTTCCGGTGAAAACCCAAACACTAGTTCTGGCGGTGACCGCCTCCGGCGTCGCCTACCGCGGACGGGCGGGGGCATGGCGGTCGTGGCGAGCGACGTCGGGCCGGTGGGGGCTTATGAGGATATGGCGAGCTGGGTCACGGTGGCACTGGAGAAGGCCATGAAACAGTACTTATAGGCGGAAGGTAGCGCAACGATCATCGGAATTCAATGCATAATGGCTTAGCATGCCAGCTTGCCATTGAAAACTAGAGAAACTAAAATTATGACTGTGCCGTCCTGTCCCGTCCCGTCTGGGTCGCACGCCAGCATGGCGGTCAAACGAGTGCACTCGAATCATCTCCCTCCTTGTCAATAATGATTCCACGATTTAAAAAGCCTGCAACAATTAAAGCGTATCTTTTTTGCATCAGTTATCTACCTTAATTATGGCCGGCTGCATGCAGGCACTCAGAATCGCTCACAGGCAGTACGCGAAGCGGCATGCAACAAGTCACAACTGAGGGCACGCATGCGGCCACTTAAATCGCTGTAATTAATTAGGCTTAAAATTCTGCATGCCATTAATTATTGCCATGCCTTGGTCTTGCTGCTTTGCTCACGGGACTAATAAACCCAGACGAAAGGAGTACCTTGGTTGGTGAGAGGTTTGAATTAAGCCCTGCAAACCGGAAAAGATGTACTAGTACGTGCGTGATCCGCTATTTATTCGTGTAGGATCGAGTAGGTTGTTTCTTGAATTGAGCCCTGCAAACCGGAAAGGAGGTAGTACGTGCGTGATCCGCTATTTATCCGTGTAGGATCGGTAGTGTAGCTTGTCAGTTTCTTTAGAGGTAGGCATTTTCATCCGTGTAGGATCAATAGTGTAGCTTGTCAGTTTCTTCAGAGGTAGGCATTTTTATTCAAAAAACTGTCACTTTGCATCTTGTGTCGCAAATAAAACTGCCAGGAGCGCATTTGTAGGCTAGCTAGTGAACGACCAGTAACTTGTAAACACTGAGCGAACAGAAATAAGTAACTGTTAATGCATCTCAATGATTCACAGATCATATACAAATATGTAGCTCCAAAAGCAAAGATCCGCCACTTCGGATCTTGCGTTGCAACTAAAACTAACTAGTATGATTCCCATACATAAGATCAACATGGTAATGCATCTCAATGATTCACAGATCATATACAAATATGTAGCTCCATAAGCAAAGATATAGAAAAAACATCTGTTCTTCCTACTAACATGGATGCTTCTCTTGGCCAACATTCAGTACAGACTGAAAGAGAAATTTGTTTGTGAAGTCTACAATTCCTCTTGCAAACGTAAGTGGTTTCACCAACAGCTGGAACCATGAGAATGAACCACACATGATGGAGGAACATCCACTGCAATATGATTTGGTCTTCTCTCGATCACACCGCGAGACTATTTTCGGAATACAAACTTTAACTTAGGCAAAATGATGCCCATTGTATAATCAGACAAAAGCAATGAAGCACCTAGTGTTGGCCAATAAATAGTACAATACTACTTTTGTGCAGTCCATGAAGTGACTATCCAATCTTTCTGTGTCTATTTTCAAATGGCACTGCATGCAGTGACTATACTATTCTCTTGTGCAGTTCAACCAAAATTGCGGACACTTTGTTTGTTTGCCAAATAGCAACAGGCGGACATCTCTGTCTGCACAAATATCAAGAAGCTAGTAAACATATACCACACCTTGTATTTTCGGTTTAAACATGTCTCTTCTGCTTAGCATCTATCATGTTCTGCACTGGACAATCTGATGCAGTTATGTTTTGCCCTGGACAATTTCATACTGAATTGATTTACTGGTTCAGAGCAGAAATATAGCACCTATTCTTCATCATACCAAGGATATCCATGTCCGCAGTGATGGAAGAGGTGAAATCGATACAACTGAAATTGAGCATCCAATCATTGAATCCTGTCCTGCACCTCCAATCTAGGTCCACCCTGCCAATAAATTCACATGCAAACCACTAGTATTACTATCTAATGACAGTACAAAAAGAGTAGTAAGATAGTAGCAAACCATGTACCTTCATAATGAACAGCTCATAGTGCCACCAATTGGATATAAAGGTTTGAAAAAAAAACATGCTCCTAATGTTGAACCAGTTGGACTTTTTGTGCAGTTCCACTAAAATCGAGCATCCCTATTTGCATAGATATTGAAGTGTGATTACTCTAAAAGTGGCACTAGTTGAAGCATAGACTCACAAATATAAGCATTCCAATTTCTTAATGGGAAAAGGTAGCAAGACTGTTTCTAACCACCTGTTTGAAGGAATAAATAAAGCAACAACAGCTGATGTTAGGAAGGCATACATAGTTTTTTCTGAAAAACTGAGCCATTCCTAACCTTTCCTCTTATTTTTAAGCAAATTTTGTGCAGTTCTACTAAAATAAAATGCCATCACCGCTTTGACAATTCAGTGACACTGTACAAAAGGAAATGACTTAACATTACATCATGATATCAGGTATGTAGTCGACAGGCATTAGAGACAAACATACAGACCTCCTCCGATAACATAATGAACATTAATTTTAACAAAGGTGTGACTAGCTTTACCGGGATAATTTGAGTGAACTCTACACCCTTTGTTCCTTAATATAAGACATTTTCGTGGTTCAATTTAAAGTACCCAAACGTCTAATATTTAGAAAAACAGGTAGTAGTTTTCTTGAGCACATATCTAGGAAAGCTTGCCACACTTTATTTATGTCCATACGCTAATGCAACACCATTCGAATACTAGAAATATACACTAATCCAGTGGCTAGTGCAACAGTAGAGTAGTCAGTTTATTATAGGGTACAGTACAATGGTTTTACTGAACAGATTTCAATAAACTCTAGCACTGGAAGGTTTCTATAAGAATTAACAGTACAAAATGTAAATGTAACAAGTTTTAGCATTGGTATATTAGCTGTGCATGAGCATTAAACCAAATACAAAAGTCTGAAGGTAACTAGCATTATTAACTAATGATAGTATAAAAAAATTGCAAACCATGTACCTCCAAGGTAAATATCATTTTGAACTCGGGGGGACCTTAAAAATTGCTATCCCAATCTTGATAATCGATCAAACATAAAAACTTGATCGAATGAATCAAGAGAATAGCCGGAGGAGGAGGTGCCCACTCTTGACCTTTCCTCTTGTCTTCATAATTGTCTGTGCAGTTTAACCAAAATAAAATGACATCTGCGCCTTGGCATTTTGGTGACACTATACAAAAAATTTAACTTATCTCATGAAAGTGAGGTATGTAATCTATAAGCATTAACTGTGCAAAAAACTGAAGGTAGTAACAAGTTTCATCGTTGGTATACTGGTTGTGCAACAACATTAGAATGCCTTAGCTGAAAAATATTTAATACATCCACAATCAACAGCTAACCCTGAAATAATCTAGTGACATTAAATGGCATTGCTTAAATTTATCGGTGGCATTAGACTGAGAGCGGCATTAGTTAAGTGTGGCATCACTTTGGCATTAGCATTGCTTGACTTGACTGCTGGTGTTATACCAACAACAAAAAAAGTGGCAATAAGAGCATGGGAGGCCCATTCGGACAGTGGGTGCACCAGTACAATGTACCTCCACGGACGCAGAGTGGTGAGGGAGGTATGGTTGCCCAGAGCAACAAATATCCAGGCAGCATATGTGGATTACGTCCCATTTTTGTTCTCTTTAGCCACCTTTTTCCTATGCGAGGACAACAAACCGATCGACCTGGTCATTCTCTATTGCGTTGTCATGCCTTTCTACCATTCTTCATCCAAGAGACACGAGACTCGTTCCTTAGCTACTGATTTTCCCCTTTTCAACCTAGATGCGAGTTCGATGCCTACTCTCTTGGACAGTACAGTCTCCCTTCCTTTCCTTATTCAACCCAGACATGGATTAGTCTGCATGAAGTAGGGTTTCCTTTAATAGTGCAAATTATGGTTTTCACCTGCGTGACCAACAGAGCAAAGGATAGCAAATTGGGAAGATGGTGGAGTGGAAAAAGATCCACATGCAACGACGTGGCAGATGGGGCAATAGAACAAGGTTATCGTTCGAAAAGAGGTAGCATACCTAAGGGTCGGCGGGAAGTGGCTTCTCTCGTGGTCGTCGTCCTCCGCACACACTACAGCAGCGAGCTTGGGGACGGAGGCCAGCCCGCGCGGGTGCTAGGTCTGCGATGACAGCATTGTCGTTAGTGCGTGACCTCGCTCGCCGACGACGAGTGCGTCAACGCTGCACATCCTTTTCCTCCCTGGAGGATCTGTGACCACCCGTGAGGAGGGAGAGAGGGGCCATCTTTTTTAGATCTAGAGAGAGGGTGGTAGTGTGAGAAGCAAGTGGGCAGCCCTTAGCAAGAAAGCGCTGAAGCTCCAGCCTATATATATATATATATTTTATACTACTAGTACTAGAGGTGGATTAGTGGTAGAGTAGTTTATATTTTCTCTGCATACAGTACCAGTTAGTCGTGCTTCAAAACTGATCGGCACACCATTAAAAAAATAAAGGTAGATAACTAATGCGGCACCTCGGCCCAACGCGGCCAGATCGCATTTTGCATGAGAAATTACACACCATGTTTCGTTGACATGTGGTCCCGTTCCAACATATCAGTGAGACGACTGCGAGTAGTAGGAGTATTTCTGAACGGACATGTAGGCCGGGGCGTCTCTTCGTGAACCATGGCAAACTCGCAACCGTCCACTGACTCTTCACCTTTACCTCTCCATTTGGAACTGCTGTCGCATGCTCTTCCTCTCCCTCGTCCATTTTCCTTCAGCCCTTCACCCTTTCTTCTGCCATTGTTCAATCGTCTTCTCCATGGAGAGAACAGGCCAGAAACGACCCTGTTATTCTTTCCATGATCTAAAAGATAACGTGGTGGAGGAACTCATTGATCGGTGCGACGTCATCACCTCGGCTAGCATGGCAGGTTCATTCAAGCCCATTCTCGACTCAACTAATAACATCATTACAAGGAACCCAAGACTCAAGGAGCGGTTTGATCTCCCCTATCTTCTTCACCGTGACCCTGATGACTGGTGACGGCACGACGGAGGCCTCGCCCTGTGCAAGTTGATGCCGCTTGATAATGATATGTATGATGTTAAGATGCCATCGCTTGAGGGCAAGGCTTGGGCGGGCGCAAATGGAGATTGGGTTGTTTACATTGGGTCCAATTGCGAGTGGGAACTTGTGAATGTGTACACTTGTGACCGGGTTCCACTTCCAAAAATCTCAGTAGACTCCCCAGAGGTTGAGCACACCGGTATTGTACGCACATTCAAATACGATCTGGTGACTGTCTTCTACGGAAGATAGCAATTTGTCGAGTTCCCAACCGCTCTTGGAATTACAACAACTATGAAGTTGTTTCTATCTTCGACAAGCTTGTTGCCATCCTTGGTGGTTTGACTCGATGGATATTGCTCAAAAATCAGTTTCTGTACATGGATGAGTACTGTGATGCAATTCAATACGAGGGCCTTGAGTTTGCTGCCACCACTCGTGGCACTCTTTTTGCATGGTATCCTCGTTGTTTTGGTACGTTTGTCTTCCACCGTAATTATAATTGTTTCATCCACATGCATGCGGGTTAGCAAGTTCCCCTTTACTAATTAACCTTCTTCTTGTGTTTCCAAGGTCCTGTGAACATCCCACCACCTATACTTGAAAAATTTTATAACCAAGGGGGAGATGACGATGGTGATGATCACGAGCATGAGGACGAGCAGCGCCCATATACTCTGTGGTGCCTGGCAACTAATTCCGATGGATCACCTCTACTTGTGTGTATACAACCCACTAATGATGTTACTGCTAAGCAAGCAGGTGTAGTCTCCCATGGTCGCACTCTCCGGACCTATTCCAACACCCGTTGCATGGTATTTGGCATGGATACTTGTGTGCTAGCGCCAACTCCTTCTCCCTGGTACAGAATTGATAGTCTTGGAGAAAACTCGCTCTTCCTTGGACAAAACTATCCGACGATGGTGAAAGGCCATCCAAATGCTGTTGACACAACGTTACTAGTACCATTTATGAGAAGCAACTGTGTCTATACCTCGGACATTTGGGTGGTTCCCTACCGTGGTACTAATATAGTAGGCCGCTTCAGCCTGGATGATCAGTCCTGCGTTGGTCTCCAGATCGACAATAGATGGCCGATCCCAGAGAATCACTTGTGGTTCAAAGCAAGCGTTTCCAACGCCGAGGAATGGTTGAGTTGAAGTTCATTTCATTGCTTGTTATTTGTTGTGTGGCGAAAACTTTAGTATTTATAATGTATCCTCATTGTCGATGTGGGTTGATGTCCTGTTGTATGTAATAAAATGATATGCCTGTGATAAACTTACTAAATTTATGAATGGCTTTCGTGTTGCTTCTCTGAGTGAGTGGTGCGACGAGGCAAAAAAATATTTTCCAAATACATAATTGTACGTGCATTGCAACAGGTTATCAGATGAGGCCAATCAATAATAGTAGTACACTATTTGTACTAGCTTCACATGCTTCGCGCGTCGGGCGGGTGTTTTTACTGTAGCCATATGTTAATGTGTTCGCTGTACGTAACCAGCACCTCGAATCCTCGATACTAGTACTATATAGTAGGAGTAAGTAGTAGGAGTAGTAGGGTGGCATGGGCCAGAACAAGCATTCATGTCCAGGAGTACGGCACACGCCACCACCACGACATCCATCTGACACCATATTATTTCTTGGAGTCCGTGCTAGAGCAATCTCTTCAACCTTGTCGTTTCTCTAACTTTAGCCATCGCGTGGCGGGTGAGGTGGGGGTTTGCCAATAGTCAGTTTCCTTAACTGTGGTCCCACTTGTAAGGCCAACTCCAAAGCATGACCCCAAACGGACCTTCGTTTTGCATGAACTCCAATGATAATTTTGACTAGAAAAGCAAGACCAAAGAAAACAAGAACCACAAGAATACATTTTACTACTCCTGTAAGTTGGATTAGTGCCTTCTCAATGCATTCATTGTTGATCTGTGGTGGCTACATCTTGTGTGCTTCTTTCTTCCTCGAGTGTAAAGAAGTAGACGTTGTGTAACGCCCTCGATGCGGCTATATCTCCCACGTGTCGAAGCACAACTTAGAGGCATAACCGCATTGAAAGCAATGTCGCAAGTGAGGTAATCTTCACACAACCCATGTAATACATAAGGGAAAAGATATATAGTTGGCCACTTCACACAATTACATGAATAAAGCATTACATCAACCAGATACAATCAAGGTCCGACTATGGAACCAAAATAAAAGAAGACTACCCCAAAAGCTACACAGATCCCCGATCGTCCCGACTGGGCTCCACTACTGATCAACTGGAGAGCGAAACAACACGAAGGACAAGATCTTCATCGAGCTCCTCCTTGAGCTTGGTTGCATCACCTGCTCGGTAACATCGGCACCTGCAAACTGGTTTTGGAAGTATCTGTGAGTCACGAGGACTCAGCAATCTCACACCCTCGTGATCAAGACTATTTAAGCTTATAGGAAGGGTAAAAGGTATGAGGTGGAGCTGCAGCAAGCAACTAGCATATATGGTGGCTAACCTATTCGCAAAAGAGAGCGAGAAGAGAGGGCAAAGCACGATCGAGAAACTATGATCAAGAAGTGATCCTAGGACAACCTACGTCAAACATTACTCCAACACCGTGTTCACTTCTCGGACTCCGCCGGAAAGAGACCATCACTGTTACACACGTTGTTGATGTATTTTAATTAAGGTCAACTTCAGGTTTTCTACAACCAGACATTAACAAATTCCCATCTGCCCATAACCGCGGGCACGGCTTTCGAAAGTTCAAATCCCTGCAGGGGTGTCCCAACTTAGCCCATCACAAGCTCTCACGGTCAACGAAGGATATTCCTTCTAGCGGGAAGACCCGATCATACTCGGAATCCCGGTTACAAGTCATTTCGGCAATGGTAAAACAAGACCAGCAAAGCCATCCAGATGTGCCACAAATCCCGATAGGAGCTGCACATATCTCGTTCTCAGGGCACACCGGATGAGCCACACGTCGGGTGGGCCAGCCCAGAGTTGCCCCTGGTAGCTCCGGACATCGCTCAGTTTGGACCAACACTTAGAGGAGCACTGGCCCGACGGTTTAATAAAGATGACCCTTGGGCAGGCCTACCCAAGGGAAAGCAAAATGCTAGGTGGCGAATGGTAAAACCAAGGTTGGGCCTTGCTGGAGGAGTTTTATTCAACGCGAACTGTCGAGGGGTTCCCATTATACCCAACCGCGTAAGGAACGCAAAATCCGGGCACATAACACCGATATGACGGAAACTAGGGTGGCAAGAGTGGAACAGAACACCAGGCATAAGGCCGAGCCTTCCACCCTTTACCAAGTATATAGATGCATTAATTAAATAAGGTATATTGTGATATCCCAACAAGTAAACATATTCCAACAAGGAACAACATCTCCATGTTCCAACAAGGAACAAACTTCAATCTTCACCTACAACTAACAACGCTATAAGAGGGGCTGAGCAAAGCGGTAACATAGACAAACAACGGTTTGCTAGGACAAGGTGGGTTAGAGGCTTGGTTCAACAATATAGGAGGCGTGATAAGAAAGTGGTAGGTATCGCAACATAGGCATAGCAAAAGAGCGAGCAACTAGCAAGCAAAGATAGAAGTGATTTCGAGGGTATGGTCATCTTGCCTGAGATCCCGCAAGGAAGAAGAACGAGTCCATGAAGAAGACAAACGGACGTAGTCGAACGGGTCCTCACAAATGCGACATTAACGGAACCAACCCGAAGAAGCAACACCGGAAAGAAGCACACAACATAGTAAAAAAACCACACATGAACATGCACTACTGGAATCAACTACTTTGCCATATGGTAGCTCTTTGCCGTCAGCTAGCGGATGGCAAAGAAGCTCTTTGCCATCAGCTACCTGAAAGCAGACGGCAAAGAACAGGCTGATGGCAAAGAAAGCCTTTGCCATCAGCCTGTTCTTTGCCGTCCGCTAGCGGACGACAAAGAGGGAGGGGGCCCCACTGAGGAGCTGGTTAAAAAATACTTAACGGCCCCCCTCTTTGCCGTCCGCTAGCGGACGACAAAGCGCACATTAGCGGACAGCAAAGGTGGCGGACGGCAAAGATTAAACGTATCTAACGGCCGGCGCGCCCCACCCCCCCTCTCTCTCTATTTCCCTCCCACACACGCGCGCCGCCGCCCCCACCACTCGCCGCCGCCTGGTCGCACCACCGCCTCGCCGCCCCGGCCCCCCGCCCCGTCTCGGCGCCGCCGCGCCCAGGCGCCCCGGCGACCCCCCCCCCGCGCCCCACCGCCCCGGGCGCCGTCGCTCCACCGGCTGCCCGCCCCGTCGCCCCCGCCGCGCCCCGGCCCCCAGGCGCCCTAGCCCCCCCCCGCACCCCACCGCCCTGGGACCGGCGCCGCCGCCCCAGGCCGCCCTGCCCCCCTCCTCCACCGGCCACCTCCTCCACCGGCCCAGGTGAGCTCTACCTCTCCTTTTTTTCTGTTTTTTTAGTTTTAGGTTTATGTTTAGTTTTAGTTTTAGGTTTAGTTTTAGTTTTAGGTTTAGTTTTAGTTTAGTTTTAGATTTAGATTTAGTTTTTTCCTTTTTTTTCTTCTGTTTTTTTAGTTTTAGGTTTATGTTTAGATTAGATTTAGGTTTAGTTTTAGGTTTAGTTCAGTTTTAGGAAAGAAAAAGAAGAAGAAGAAAAAACAGGAGAGGAGGAGAAGAAGAAGAGGAAAAAGGAAAGGAAGAAGAAGAAGATGAGGAGGAGAAGAAAAAAGAAGAAGAGGAAGAAGAAGAAGAAAAAACAGGAGAGGAGGAGAAGAATAAGAGGAAAAAGGAAAGGAAGAAGAAGAAGAGGAGGAGGAGAAGAAAAAATAAGAAGAGGAGGAAGAAGAAGAAAAAAACAGAAGAGAAGGAGAAGAAGAAGAGGAAAAAGGAAAGGAAGAAGAAGAAGAGGAGGAGGAGAAGAAAAAAGAAGAAGAGGAAGAAGAAGAAGAAAAAAACAGGAGAGGAGGAGAAGAAGAAGAGGAAAAAGGAAAGGAAGAAGAAGAAGAGGAGGAGGAGAAGAAAAAAGAAGAAGAGGAAGAAGAAGAAGAAAATAACAGGAGCGGAGGAGAAGAAGAAGAGGAAAAAGGAAAGGAGGAAGAAGAAGAAGAAGAAGAAGAAGAAGAAGAAGAAGGAAGAAAAGGAAGAAAAGGAAGAAAAGGAAGAAGAGGAAGAAGAAGAAAAGGAAAAAAGACCCCGACCCTGCACCCCGACACGACACCCCGACCCCACGACCCCGACCCCGACACCCCGACCCTGACCCCGACCCCGACACCCCGACCCCGACCCCGACACCCTGACCCCCCGAGCCTGACCCGACACCCCGACCCCGAGCCTGACCCGACACCCTGACCCCGACACCACACCCCGACCCTGAAACAACACCCCGACACCGACACGGCACTACCCCGACATCGACACGACACCCCGACCCCCCGACCTCGAAACAGCACCCCGACCCCGACAGGGCACCCCGACACCGACAAGACACCCCGACCACCGACACCTCCTGAAAAGGTGTTCTTTGGCCTTCCAGAGGCCGACGGGGTCATATATTTGTGAATTATTAGTTAGGTCATATATTTTTCGATTTTGTTATGAAAAACATCATATATAATTGTGTTGATCATGTAGTTTTAAATGTGCAGTTGTTTCATCACTGCGAGGTTTGGTGTTCGACGACCTCGCCGTGCGTTTGACGAGCTCTGCCCCTTCGTTCGTGGGTGAGCACAAATGACAAGTCCTCCTCCCCCATTAATTATTTGATCTATTCCGATGAAACTTGATAGCTAGCTATATATGTGTCTTGAATCATCAGTATGCGTAACCAATATCTGTCTCCCATTCGAAAGCGTCATAGTTATAAATATGCATGCATTTGCATATTTATAACCTTGATTCTTTCGAATTGTCCAACGCTATCCATGGACAGCCCGAGTATGTGTAGATTGGGTTCATTTTCCCATATGCTTTGCTCCAGATCCGACGCATATATTTTGTCAGTGCCTCCCCTGTTGTTCTCCGGGTACACATCCTCTCTGTTTATTGCAGAGACGTGTATCAGGAGAACAACGGGGAGGTGCTGCTGAAATTTTGCGTCGGATCCGGAGCATAGCATGGGAAAATGAACCCAATCTACATATACACGGGTGGGAATAGGACCTATCATTACCTATTAGAGTGTAGGTTGCATGGACGTAATAAAATTGACAAAGTAGATCAACTGATGAATATATACATGGTGAATTACATATATAATTGTTGTGTGCCCAGTAGCTCTGAAAGTCAAGATGAGTGACCGTGCGTGGATGTATACCGGTCACACTGGTCAGAACAAATGGAGCGCTGAATGGTTCACAAAAACTAAGGGGTTTGTGCAAGCCGCATTTGCAAATGGCCAAAGGAAAACCTGGTGCCCCTGTTTCTGGTGCGGCAATTGGGAAAAGAAGATAGAGGCTGAAATGGGAAAACACCTGCAGAAGAGTGGTTTTACGCCCGATTATACGATGTGGACATTTCATGGTGAGTCTGCCCAACGTGACCGAGCTGAGGTGGATCGTCGTCGCACCGACGAGCATGGTACCGGGATGGAAAACATGGTGCAAGGCTATGATGATGCTCGGGATTCAGACGAGGAGATGGAGAAATCTGCAAAGGCCTTCAATGAAATGTTGGAGTCTTCGAAACGTCCGCTCCACGAGCACACTGAGCTTTGTCAGTTGGATGCCATCTCACAAGTAATGGCTCTGAAGGCCTAGTTCAACTTGGGCAGAGAATGCTATGACGCAATTATGACAGTATTTGGACGCTTTCTACCCAAAGGCCATGTAATGCCTGCTCCTGGGAGCACGGTGAGTTTACAGACGTCGTGATCAGAAAGTTCTGGGTAATTGCTCCTTTACACAATTAAAAATCTTCAACTAGCTAGTTATTAATTGTACTAATCAATATCGTCTCATTTGATTGAACACATTCTACAGGTGTGAGGAGGGATACGAGGAGGAGGCGGATCATGTTATCCACAAGGAGTGCAAGCGCCTACTTCAGAACTTACGGCATGAGGTTCGGGTGCAGGCTGTTCGAGACTACTACGCCGGGCGTGATATCAAGAAGCCCAAGCAGGAGTGCCGCGATAAGTTCTTGAGTAAGGAGAAGTACATGAAGGTAATTCTTAAGGCCTTGTACTTACTTCCATCATTTAGTAATTCATAGCCTTAGCGCTCAAGTTTCTATTTGCTAACTTAGGCCCCTCCGAGATGGTGTGCAGATCGGATGGATTGTTGGGAGGTGTTGGTCAATGTGTGGTGCTCAGAAGAATGGCTGGCCACCCACAAAGAGGCCAAGGACAAACGTGCCCAAATGGAAGGTGTGCCACACCACCAAGGCAGCTCCAACTTATTTCAGTACGGGCGGAACTGGGTATGTGGTTTGCTTCATGATTCATGCAATTCATTCATCATACTAGCTTTAGCCCTTTAATTACTAATTTACTTTGTTTCTCTCTTTCAGGCACGCTACAATAAGGCGGATAAGGTGCCAGAGGTGTACGACCTGTATGCCATGGCCCACACTGGCCCTTACAAGAAAGTCAAGGCATTCTCTGCGTCTGACCTCGATGATCCAAAGAACTTCACCAACATCTCCGCCCACGACAAGCTCGTGCAATATAGAGATCAGGGGAAGGCGAGGAAAGGGGAGGACTTTAACCCGAGCCAGGGTCCCATTGATACAGAGATGCTGATGATATCTGGTGGCGGGAGGTCCCATGGCTCCATAGCCATGGGAGATGGACTTATCCGTTGTCCTAGCACTCTCTCGGAGATCAAGGCGCGCCAGTCGAGCTCCGCTCCTGAGATAAGGCCTCGTGAACGGCCAGTCCAACTCACCTTCAAGGTTAGTTATACGTACTCAGCTATCTTTCTCGATTACATTGTGTGCGCTTCCATCAATGATTACAAAATGGTCATGTGAGTGGTGTTGCAGGCTGCTATACAGAGTGAGAGAGATAGAACGGAGAAACTTCTGGCGGAGGCGGCGGAGAGGCAACGGGAGTTGGAGGAGAGGACGACAAAGATGTTGGAGGAGGAGAGGGCACGGAATGACATGCAGGCAAGGGCCATGTACGAGCTCCTTGTGGTAAGTTTCTTCTGCAGATTACTTGCTAGTCTTAACATTTGAGTCTCATTACTAACTAGTATGACTCTGTTGTGAAAACCAAATGTGCAGTCTGTGTGCGAGAAGTCTGGTCAGACCGCTCCGCGATGCCAGTGATTGCTCCTGGGAGCACGGTGAGTTTAATCTGAATGGACATTACTTGCTAGTCTTAACATTTGAGTGTCATAATGCTAACGAGACATTGGAAATGATCTTTGGTGCAGCTTAACTCCAGAAACGCATCGCACGATCCTTCTCCAGCTACCGGCGAGAGCCAGCCCGCTCCTTCTCCAGCTACCGGCGCGAGCCAGCCCGGTCCTACACCTCCGTGATCACGGTAAGTTTCTCTAGTGTTTTGCTTAACAAATGCATAAAGACCTAGACTTAGCTTTATTTCCTCCAATATGCTTACCATAATGACCTAGAGTTAGCTTCTTTTCCTCCAAAATGACTTAATAAGCTTACTGACCTCATAAACCATCCATTCTACCTAAGTTAGCTCTAAAACGATATGTACTTAGCTTACTTATGTCAAAAATTGCATAATTAACTTAGTTAGCTCATAAACGATCCATTTTACCTAGGTTAGCTCCAAAATGACCCATCTTACCTAGGTTAGATTATAAATGATCCAGTTTATCCAAGTTAGCTCTAAAATGACCCAATTTACCTACAGTAGCTCCTAAACGATCCATTTCACCTAAGTTAGCTAAAAACGATCCATTTTACCTAAATTAGCTCTTAAATGATCCATTTCACCCAAGTTTGCTCAAAAAAGATCCATTTCACCTTAGTTAGCTCAAAAACACCTTAGTTAGCTCATAAATGATCCATTTCACCTAAGTTAACTCATAAATGATCCATTTCACCTAAGTTAGCTAAAAACGATCCATTTCACCTTAGTTAGCTCAAAAACGATCCATTTCACCTTAGTTAGCTCATAAATGATCCATTTCAACTAAGTTAGCTCATAAATGATCCATTTCACCTAAGTTTGCTCAAAAACAATCCATTTCACCTTAGTTAGCTCAAAAAGATCCATTTTACGTTAGTTAGCTCATAAACGACCCATTTCAAGTAAGTTAGCTCATAAATGATCCATTTCACCTAAGTTAGCTCATAAATGATCCATTTCACCTTAGTTAGCTCAAAAACTATTCATTTCACCTTAGTTAGCTCAAAAATGATCCATTTCACCTTAGTTAGCACATAAATGATCCATTTCAACTAAGTTAGCTCATAAATGATCCATTTCACCTAAGTTAGCTCAAAAACAATCCATTTCACCTTAGTTAGCTCAAAAAGATCCATTTCACCTTAGTTAGCTCATAAACGACCCATTTCAAGTAAGTTAGCTCATAAATGATCCATTTCACCTAAGTTAGCTCATAAATGATCCATTTCACCTTAGTTAGCTCAAAAACTATTCATTTCACCTTAGTTAGCTCAAAAACGATGCCCTTCACCTTAGTTAGCTCATAAATGACCCATTTCAACTAAGTTAGCTCATAAATGATCCATTTCAACTAAGTTAGCTCATAAACAACCCATTTCAACTTAGTTAGCTTATATATGATCCATTTCAACTAAGTTAGCTCATAAATGACATATACTTCTTGTTCTAGTCTTCTTCTTGTTCTAGTCACCTATTTGTAACTTTCTTATTTACCATTTTGCAGATTTCACTCACTTCATGGAACCTAGCTTGCTATGATGGAGTGCTTGCTTTTCCTTTCATGAAACTTTGCATTGTATCTAGCTTGCTACGATGGAACTTCCTATTGTAATATGTATATGGATGGAACTTGCTTAGGTATAAACAATGTGTATGGATGAAACTTATGTGATATGTGATATGAAACTTATGTGCTGGATATCCGATATGGAAATATATCTATATATGTCATATATATTTGCTCTGAAAATTGTTGGATTCAAAAAAACAGAAAAAAGAGCCAATATGCAGGCTCTTTGCTGTCTTCCACTGACGGCAAAGAGCTCTTTGCCATCAGCAGCGGACGGCAAAGAGGCCACATGGCAGGCAGCTGTGCTTCCTGGGAGGCTGACCAATTTGGACAGTTTGCCTACAGTGGCTGACGGCAAAAGCTTTGCCGTCCGCGGCGGACGGCAAAGAGCAAAAACTTTGGCTACAGCGGCGGACGGCAAAGGCCTGCCGTGTAGTGACGTCGGCTGACATCACACGGCGGACGGCAAAGGCCTGCCGTTAGCCACCTAACGGAGTAACAACACACTTATTGCCGTCTGCACTCTTTGCCGTCCGCTGCTGATGGCAAAGGCTCCTTTGCCGTCAGTCGCCCGAAGCAGACGACAAAGTACCTCTTTGCCGAACCTTACTTTGCCGTCACCTTTTGCCGTCCGCGGCGGACGGCAAAGACCTTTGCCGTCAGCCATCCATGCCTTTGCCGTCCGCCATGGCTGACGGCAAAGTAGCTGATTCCTGTAGTGATGGTATGATATGCGAGATGCGGTATGCGATGCATATGCATGATTTTGACAAGGAATGATTGAACCTGTCCTGAACATGGAAATCCAAGTGTGCCACTGGAAAGGTGAGATGATTTCGGTTGAAATCGATATAAAGATCACCGGAATCGGAGGCACGGTTTGGAAATGGCAAGCAAAACAAATATGGCACCGGTCTACGATAAACAGCAAGTAGCCATATAATGCATCAAGATAAACATGCTACATCACTCAAACATGGCAACAAAATACACGGCAGGGATCCACTCATAATGCTTAACAAAAGATGAACAGTGAGCTACGGCCAATTCATCCATTAACATGCTCAAACAAGCATGGCAAAAGAGCAATTGGTAAACAGGTTTCAGACTTAGTGAAATTAACACAAGCCTGGAATTTCAGATCGGGTAGCACACTTTGGAGCATGAAAACTATATGCTACAGGAACTTAACATGGCGAAGCAAGGCATGGCATGAAGCTACTCAAAGAGCTTAACAAAAGTCCCTTAGTGACCTTGAGCCAAAAGGGATTAGAAAATACAATTACAAGCATGTGAACATGGCAAAAACATAATTAGGTTACAGACTTAGTGAAAAACTGGAGCATGCAAATCTGTTAACAAGTAGGCATGTTTACGAGCTCGATGCACTCACTACAGAGCAAGGCATGACAATGTAAGCATACACCCATCAAGAGTACACATTGTATAAGCTAGACATGGCAAGAACAACAACATAGCATGCACGTATCAACAACAACATCCTCAGCAAAATCGCTAACAATTAGACAATCTGCCGAGATTCACGAAATAGCAAAAGTAGAGTTCGATTGACTCAAGCTAGGGTGCTCCATAATTGCAAACAAAGACATGAATGGATAGATCACCACAAGGTTAACAAATCATCCTTACTTATCATCCTCAAAAGAGGCACAGATCACTAGGAAACAACATGAACATATGGCATATTGATAAAAACAGATGAAGGACTTAGTGAAATTCTAAGTCCCTGAAATCAGCATTAACAAATGCACTACTTTGCAAGCTTGTGCTAGTCACCACAAATATCACAAAAATACATGGTAAGCACCTCTGTAAAGATGGCAAAGCATATAACCAAACACATGTAGAGCTCAGGGGCATATCATGCACACATTAATCATGGCAAAAATGACAAATAGCTATTTGGTGCAGCAAATCTGACAATTATCTCAAATAGCTCTCTTCCAACAGCATTTCGGGCATCAAGATGAGCTCAAATGAAAATGATGCAATGATATGAAATGATTTACTCTCTGAGGCGAACATTTTGATATGCTACACGCTCAAAACGGAGCTACGGATGCAATGTTACGACACGATGAAGATGGGCATATGAATCTGGAAATCTTGGGGACTTAGTGAAATTTATACCTCCACGAAAAGTCAACGTGGGACAGAGAGAAGCGGGACGGCACGGATCCGGATCGGGGCGACGCGTTTGGATCGGGGGAGTGGTGGATCTGGTCCCGATCCATGGGACCTCGCCGGAGACGACGGAGATGGCCGGACTCGGAGGAGACCCTGCCGGAGCGCGGTGGAGGAGGACGCCGGCTCGCCGGAGTTGCACCGGGGGCGGACCCGGCGACCCAAGGCGGCGGCGGGGCAGCTCACAGCGGCGGGAGGCGAAAAGCGACGGAGCACCGGCGATGCGTGGCGGAGCCGGCGCGGGCAGCGATGGTCACCGGCGGAGTGGGCGGGCGATGAGCGACCGCGCGGCAGGATCGACAGGCAGCGTGCGGGGCTCAGGCGCCTCGGGCGTGGCGGCGGACGGCTCGGGCCCGGCCGGGTCCGTGATGGGCCGCGGCGGGCTGCGCAGTGGGAGGACGCCGGCTGGACAGGTGGCGCTGTCCGGTTGGTGGAGGTGGCGGCAGCGGGTGATGTGTCGCGACGCGATTTGGCGGAGTGATGTGGCGGCGGCGACGGACATTGTCCGGCTCGGCACGGACGTGTCCAGCGGTGCGAGGATGAAGAAGACTAGGGTTTGGACTGTGCGAAAAATCGGGGAGAGCCACATATTTATAGGTAGAGGGAGCTAGGAGAGTCCAAATGAGGTGCGGTTTTCGTCCACGCGATCGTGATCGAACGACCGAGAGGATGGAGGAGGTTTAGGTGGGTTTTTGGGCCAAATTGAAGGGCAACACACACGAGGCCTTCTCGGTCCCTCGGTTAACCGTTGGAGTATCAAACGAAGTCCAAATGGTACGAAACTTGATAGGCGGTCTACCGGTAGTAAACCAAGGCCGCTTGGCAAGTCTCGGTCCAATCCGGAAATGTTTAACCCCCACACACGAAAAGAAGGTAGAAAGGTCCACCGGAGGAGATAGAAGCGCCGGAATGCAAAACGGACAACGGGGAAAATGCTCGGATTCATGAGATGAACATGTATGCAAATGAAGTGCACATGATGACATGATATGCAATGCATGACACACAAGCAATGACAAGGCAACAACAGCGAATAAGCGGAGGACACCTGGCACATCGGTCTCGGGGCGTTACATGTTGGTTCCTCGCATCTAGTCTCATGTCTAGCCTCTATTCTAGTAGGAGTATCAACAAGTGCACTAATCTCATCTCTAGCCTCTGTGCTAGCTAAAAGTGATAGAACATCTACTAAATTGCGCTCTATCAATATATGGATGTACTCTTCTTCCCAATACAAAAACTTGCATCCATTCTAGTCCCTCCGTTGCACAATACATGCCTTCTATTTGTCAAAATGTATATTTATATAGACATGTTTTAGTATATAGGTACATCCATTTTTGGACAAATGGAAGTCAAGTATTTTGGAATGGAGGGAGTACAGAATAAATTTTTTAAGTTAGCACAACTAGTCTAATCCAAGAGCACAACCGAAGATTTGGTCAGGTTCCTCCTCGTTTTGCCGACACGTGGGACATCCAGCATCCAGGTTGTGTCATGAAACAAAATAGAGTGGTAGTTGAAGCCACGAGATGTGCATCTTGGGTTAAACTGTAAATAGAATCTTACTACTCTTGAGTAACTCCAAAAGCAGCCACCGAAGATCTTTATTGGAATTGTTTTTCATCACCAGCACGTCGAGGTGAAAGATGTGAAGGTTCAGTGGGTCCTCTTGCGTTTTCACTAACATGTGCGGCCGCATGTGAGCAAACAGATGATGGGCTCCGCGCGTCCACTTGCTGGCTAAGAGGAGAGATAGAGGAGGGCTGAGCACGGACTGCAGGAAATTTGTTCTACGTACCTCGATATAGGCTCGATATAGTGGGGTGGCATGGGCCATAACTAGCATTCACGTCTAGCAATACGGCACACGCCACCCACACGAGTCCCATCCGACACCAATTTTCTTGGAGTCCATGCTACAGCCTTCTCTTCTCCCTCCTGTTTTCTCAGCCATCACGCGGTGGGCGGGGTGGGGGTTTGCCGATAGTCGGTTTGCTCAACTGCAGTCCCACTTGTAAGTGAAAATGCAACACCGCACGCATTCCCGCTTAAGCGGCGTGCCGGACCAACCGTGTGGGGGTGCGACACGAACACGGCAGGCTTTTGCTTTTGAACTCGTAACTTGTAAAATTTGGTTCTGCGCCATGGCGTGACCGATGGATAGAAAATAACGATTTTTCCTCGAGTAATGAGAAGTTTGGTTCTGGCGCCGTTCATGCATGGAGTACATATGAAAATTATGAATTTGATGTGAAAGGTAAGATAATTACTATAGTATCATATACTACTACATGGATTTGATGGAAAGATAAAAATACATATGGATCCATCAACGACATCCTCATGCCCCAGTGCGCCGGGTCACCAACCGACGTGTGAGGAGCAGCGGCGTTGGCGGCGAGCTCAACGTGCTTCTGCACAGTGCCGTCCAAGGTTGCCCTGCGGTCCAAGAAGGACAGCGTACTATCGTCCTCCTCTTGCATGTAGTAGACCTTGTGGACGATTTGCGCGTACACGTGGGTGATTATGTCGATGGTGTCTTGCTGCGCGAGGCGCTGCGCAGTGAGCACGACCTCGAGGTGGGCATTCTTTGGCGCGACGGCGGGCAGTCACAGGGCAACCAGTGCGTCGAAGAGGTTGTCACCATAGTGCCCGTTGAGGGTGGCAGGCATCGCAGAGCCTGGGCGCGTCGGCTGGAGGCTTACGTCAAAGTCATCTGCAAGCTTCTTGATGATGGTGAACTTGTCGAGGAAACTGACGAGGACCTCATCGATCAAGGATATGAAGCTGTCGTCCAAGCGGCCCCTCGCCATGGCGGCCTCAAGCAATACTACCTGGAGACGTTCCTCGGTGCCGGGCCGCAGGCCGGTGTCGTGGACCATCTGGCACAGCCGGCTGATGCTCGCACTCATCGCCTCCATGGGTCTAGCTTAGCGTCTAGTCAACTAATCTTGCGATTCGAGTGATCACTCTTGCCCTTGGTTAGCGTGCGTAGGTGCGTAGGATTTCATACTACTCCTTGGCCCTCTACTGCACCTGCCTTTGGCTGTATGATAGGTGGCCAGCCACCCCCTGGGCCCACGTGTCATTCACCCAAAGGCAGTTGTCGTAAGTCAATGGAGCTGCGTCCCCCTCCGTGTCGGTGCAGTATAGTCATCTCACTGGACCTCTAGTTGGGGCCAAACGATAGAAGTTTGATGTTTACTGGTTTATTGGTCCCCTTTGCATTTTGCGCCAAGTTTTGACCTTTGATTTAACTAATAAAATGTTGTGTAAGTCACCTTACGAAAACCAAATAATCCCAAAATACTTAGGCACGGTGCATTAACTCCCTCCTTGTTTCTTATTTCGTGACATATCAACCAATGAGAGATGTGGGCTGTGCATGCTTTCAATGACTTGAGACTACTAAACATGAGATGCAGTGTTTAGTTCATTGCATGTAATCCTATTAGTACTCTAGTTAGCAAAAAACATTAAGTTCTCTCGCCGATAGGAATAAAACATCATGTATTTATTTACAGAGGGAGTAGTACATTTTTGTGGCATGCATTACTAGATATTGCTAGTCAAATACTAAAATCCAGATGGACGTGGTAGTACTCCTAAATCCAGGCGGTGGTACTACTAGTACTAGTAGTAGTACTACCAATGTAGTAGTAGGAGTACTAGCACTGTACTACCCGTTGGTCAAATTATTACATGCTGCTCCTCACAGTGAAGTGACAAGACCCTGCGCCGGAGATGACACCTGAGTATAGGTGCCGTGTTCGGCATACCATAGTCAGCCTCACCATCTGCAGTCACTATCATCATGGCTGTAGAGCTAGCCTGCTTACAACTAGCCCTGTTCGACATAGTTTCCCGTGCGTAGATGCTCGTGCATTGCACGGAACACCAAGATTGGGGGTGGACGGCTCCGGCAGCGGCCATCGCGCCAGATTTTTCCACGACCTTCTAGATGTGGTGTGGAGGAGATAAGGCTAATTGTGAGAGACAAGGAGTTGTTTGTAAATAGGGAACAAGTGCGGGCATCTTTTCGCAAAAATGGAGAAGCTTGGTTTGTATGCGTCAGATCTAGATCCGACGGCTATTGGTGAAAGATGGGAGGCACAACATCATCACCAACTCAGGACCTATTTGATTCGCAAGATTTTGAAAATGCAGGAATAGGACACGGCAATATTACAAGTTTCAGACTGATATTACAAATGTTAGGAGTAATGTTGCACCTACGAAGAGGGAATTACTAGGAAGTTTATGTAAGAACTTCCATTACTTTAGGTGGATGCAGCATTACCGTACAAACTAAAATCCATCGCCCTAACAAGTCACTAATGGGCAAATAAGTTTTCAAGTCTTTGGCCACTTGATGTTTCAAAAACAAATGCAGCTTCTGGGAGACTTTGTCATTTAGGCTTAGACGCTTGCGGTGATCAGCACACCATTCATTGCTGCGCTAGAGAACGCCAAACCTCATTACCTTGAGCGCACTTGCCACCAGAACAAAGAACCTGGCCAATTTAATCTCAGATGTGGTGCCTCGGTAGTCGATCAAATCAATTTCTGTAAGATGGAGATCAAGGCATTCGATGAGATTGTTATAGTGCAGCACATTTTTCACTTTCGGGTCTTTTTCTATCTGCAAAAGAAGAGAACATATTAGAGCAGCTGGCTACATAAGATTGCCGTGTCATCAAGTGGTACCAATATCATTCGCTCATATGATAGGGTTAGCTGGCTAGTGATATTTTTTCACTCTCTCTCTCTCTCTCTTTCTGTTTCCTCTCATTTAACTAGGAGCACGTGAAGAGCTTGGGCATTTGTTGCCTTCCACTATGTGGCCGATGCCATATTTCACAAAACTATGCCACATAATATGCATCGATGTCAAATCAAAAGATTTTGGCACCGCTCTCACGATGTGAGAGAGTTGGCACCGCTGTGCACACAGACCCACATGTATAAACAAATCAATCAAACCAACTACACCAGCCTCTCACTCTCCCAAACAAGTGTTTTTTTTATTGCCTCAGTCCTCTCTCTCTCCCACACAGTGTTTTTTCATTGCGTGAGTTAATTTGGCACCGGAGCAAAGTAGGTGATCCAGATTGGAGCACCAGGTGAGCAATGGAGGGGCATCGATGCCAAATGCATCACAAGTGAATTTGGCACATGTTTTGGCCTACATAGCCCACTTTTGTACTCCCCCCGTCCCAAAATTCTTGTCTTAAATTTGTCTAAATAGGTATGTATCTAGTTACATTTTAGTGTTAGATACATCCGTATCTAAACAAATTTAAGACAAGAATTTTGTGACGGAGGGAATACTACCTCGTATTTAGTATAAAATTTTGGCCATAGATTTACCTAAGAAAATGCCAATGCATGTCACTAAAAATTACACCATTCAAAATTATGTTCAAGTACGAATCCAACGATATAGTTCTTAGTGACATGCATTAACATTTTGTCAGTTAAATCTATCGTCGAATTTTGATCTACAAAATTGGAAGAGTACACCAGGACAGAGATAGTACTTGCTCTTAGGGTAACCATAGAGTTACTGGAGTAGTCTAAGTTACTTTCCACTATGACTATCCTAGGCTACTATAGTAGTACAGCATAAAAACGATGCAGGTGATCACGTGAGAAAAAATAGTAAAAACATTTCTTTCGGTGCAGTGCGTAGATACAGTTTTGAACACTACACTTGTCATTGTAATTTGCAAAAATTACGGAAAAATTGAGCTACGTTGTGATTACCATTTACTTATAGGAAAGAAGTTTCACCTCGATGAGGAGCTTCTCCGTGCACGGAAAGCATGTAAGGAATCCAACAACTTGATCCAGATTGGGGCTGATAGATTTTAGTGCTAAGATCTTCACTGTGCGCATGGACTGGGTCAAGCTTGTGGGAATCATTTTCTAGAAGACGGTCGTAAATACATCAAGAAGAAATTTAAAAATGTGAATTTCAAGAAGACGGAGAAGAAGATGAGTGTTGTACCTGAACGATTATGGATCCAATAAAGAGTTCAGAGAATTTGGCAGAAGAGTACACCAACACTGTCAATTTTGGCGCGTCAATGACCCTGATTTTTGTTGGACCTTCTAGATCCGATAGAAGCAATCTCTCAAGGAAAGGCGCATTCTCAATGAATATACGTGGAATAGCTGGAGTGAGCTCTTCCCAATTGATGTCTTGTTGCGGGGCCAGCAAGACACATAAATCCATCGGAGATTCGTCGAGGCGATGTGGAGGCTAATGAACCCATGGATCTGCTCAAGACGAAGATACTCGAGCGCAGTACAACTGCGAACCAGGTGCTCCATAGCCTTCTTCGAGATGACAACGTCGAAGAGGTCGAGCTTCTTGAGTTGAGGGAGAAGAAGGGCGGGCGCGGCATTAATCTGGGGAAGATAGCAGGAGCTAAAGCTGGCGCGGCACAGCGTTGGCGTGAGGAGGAGCACGGACGGCGGCAGAGAGCGACATCGTCCAGCTTCAAAGCTGAGCTCCTCAAGCTGATCTAGGGCGGGGGATAAGAACCACTCGTCGAACTTGGGTTGGACCTTGCAGTTGGTACTGAACATGTGGATGTCAAGGCGTCTGGCTGGCCCAGGGTGCGATGAAAGGATCTTGGAGACTGCGGCCATGCGTTTGCAATCAACGTCGCACAGGCAGCTGTCGACGGTGAGGTTGAGGGGAACACAGTGCCAGAGGGGGGCCACCACCGGGAGAGCAGGGCGGTCTGCACGGCAGATTTTGTGGGGAGGAGGCTGATGATGACGAGCAACATGTCATCGGGGAGGCTGCTGATGAAGTCCAGGCTCGCCGGATGCGGTTTTGGCTTGAGCCGCCTCCGCTTGTTGGCTGCCTCGCCATCCATCTCAACCGGCAGCGACGCCGGTGTAGACATGTGCTGGTGTGTGTTGTGTGCTGGGTGTGCGCGAGTGCGTCCTTCTGTGCATGCCGCCGCATAGTGGTGAATTGTGTGCGAGTGCGTCCTTCACGCGCAAGAAGTTTTTCGTCAATGCACCCTCAATTTACTAGCATGCGGGGTGCTACCCCGAGTGGTTTCAACTTTTTACTTCACCGTGTGTCAGATGGGCCTCTAGTTTACTTATTTTCACCCACTACCACATGGGCCAGCACACGAAGATATAGAACACGAGCTGACAAGGCAACATGTGGATTGGTTGGCCGGTCAACTAAATAATATACAGAGCTATATGCTGACACAGTGAGCGTATAATCCGTCAGTATAGAGAGTTCAAGTGAGAGGGGAGGCCCGTCAGAGATAGCAGAGAGAGAGAGAGAAAGAGCTACTCCCTCCGTTCGATAATGTAGTTCCAACATTTTTTTAAGTCAAACTTTTGAAACTTTGACCAAGTTTATAAAGAAATTACTTATATCTACAATACAAAAGATAAATGATAGTATGAAGTAAGTACATGTTGTGATGAATCTAATGATCATTCCAGATGTAAATGTTTTTCTGCACATATACCTAGTCAAACTTTTCTGAGGTTTGACTTTTCAAAACATCCATATGCTTATGGACGTGATAGAGTCCCTAACTAGAGAGAGAGAGAGAGAGAGAGTGAAAAAAGTGTGTGTGCGTGTGTGAAAGAGACATGGGCAACACATGATAAAAGTAGAGAAAAAGCGTGTGTGTGTCTTATGCAAGCATATCACACATGCATAACGGAGGCAAGGTGAGGAGATAGTGTGTGGTTGTTTGGAACCAAGAGAGCAAGACCCCTAGCACGTGGCCAAGAGGGGTCTGACAAACAAGGGAGAGAGGTCAAGAGAGACGTACGGAGAAAATGCAGACATGGGGAGGAGAGAGTATATGTTTGTCATAGAGAGATCCCCTGGAGATCGTGATGGGACTACATGCGTGGGAGATCGAGTGACAAGCTGTGTGTGCGATAGAAGATGCCCCGAGAGATATCGAGATAGATGTATGGATGGAAGGAGACAATACGTGTGTTCCTGATGGCTAGTAAGAGATAATCATACTTAGGAGGGGGGGAGTGCTTGCGCCTATGATGGAGTGAGGGATTATGGTACTTAGGGGGTGCATGTCACATGGAGAGAGAACAAGGGCGGAGAGTGTTGGATGGGTCTATATGTATAGCGCGAGCGAGACATTTGTATGTGTGAACCAGGGAGATATAAGGCCAATTTAGCTTGCGTCCTGAGCATCTTTTGCCTTGCCTAGGGTTGTGGCTGGATTTCATGCACGCTTGTTTGGTTGCTACCCTGTGAAAAAGAAAGCCCGCCTGGCCTGGGTTCCCTTGCACTTCAATTAGCCTGGCTGAACTCCAGACACTGCAAGTAGCCTGGCCCAGGTGACTGATTTCGAACGCCTGGACGTGCCTGGTCATGTGGCCGCGAGGCTAATAGCAACATGGATGGATATTAGCATTAAATAATTGATGCATGGATTGATTGATGGGACGTTGATGCTTTGCCTGGCCCAGGCACGAACCAAACGCTTCAGCACCACACAAGCCTAGCCAGGTAGAAATATTTTACATCTCACGTCCACACCAGGCAGTACCGGCCATCAAAGCCATGAGGGTCAGGTCACGAACAAAACTGACCAATAAAGTTTGAGAGAGATTGAGGAGCCCCGATAAGGCTGAGTGGTGCGTCAGATAGCTGAGAGGGGGAAAGAGATATTCCATCCGCTCGATAATGCATGCATGTAAATTTTTTAGAAGTCAAACTTTGGAAACTTTGATCAAGTTTATGCCAATGTTATTTATATCTACAATACCAAAGATACATCATACAAAACTACATCTCATGGTGAATCTAATGGTATATGTTTGCCGTACTAGATGTAATTCTTTTTCTCCACGTACATGGTCAAACTTTGTGATGTTTGACTTTTCAATAAATCTATATGCTATGGACCGAGGAGAGTGCCTTAGTCGAGACAGATCAAGTGCATGTGAAGGAGAATGAGTAAGTGTGCAAAAAGACTATGTGTGTGAAAGAGAAAGTGACAACAAACGATAAATTAGAGAGAGTGTGTGTTTTCTCATTTCTTATGCAAACATATCACGCATGCATCTCCGAGATGGAAAAGCGAGGTGAGGAGATACATGAAGATAGCTAGTGTGTGATTGTTTGCAACGGAGAGAGACACCCCTGTAGCACATGTAAAGTAGAGGTCTGGCCAACAAGGAACAAAGGTCGAGAGGGACACATGGATGGCATGGACGCATGGGGAGGGAGAGAGGGTGTGTTTGTGATAGAGAGATCCCGTTGAGATCGTGAGGGGACTATATGGGTGGGAGATCGAGGGAGTCCGTGCGCCATAGAAAGATGCCCCGAGAGAAATCGAGATAGACCATGCACATGTTTGTGATGGGGACTAAGATTAGCTAGTCCTGTACATATCGGGGCGACTGCGTGTGCCTACAATTGAGTGAGAGACCATCATACTTGGCTAGCTGGGCATGAGATTGTGTGTGTGCGCTTGTGAGATGGAGAGAGAATGAGGGGGAGAGATAGAGTTTTAGATGGGCCTATCGAGTGCGAGTGAGATATGCATGTGTATGTGCGACCTAGGTGGATGGAGAGTTTGAGAGAGGGGGGAAGAGCTCCGAGACGGCATAGTGGTGCGTGAGAGAGTTACGGGCAAAGAGCCAAGGAATTTGTGTGCGTACGATGAGTGCACCCAAGATATCTAGCTTGGACTAGCTAGAGTATCATACATAGTGTGCGAGACAGACCTATAGATGGTGTATATATGCATGCGAACTAGAAAGACCCCCCCCCCACACACAAAGAGAGAGAGAGGAGAGAGAGAGAGATGGAGAGAAAGGGAGAGGGACCAAAAAGGTTTTTGTGTCGGATGTGTGCGACATAATTGAAGATTGTCAGCGAGAGAGAGAGAGAGACAGAGAGAGAGAGAGAGAGAGAGAGAGAACATGAGTCCAGGAGAGGGGGAGGTCGCGTTTTATGCATCAAAGACTGATATAAACCATGTTTCGATATAAACTTGCATTCAAATATTTAAATTGGAGAACATGTTGTCTGCAATCCACACATGAATGGATATAAGCGGATATCAAACAAGTTCATTAATTTGACTTTCAACATGTTCATGGAGTACTATAATACTGTACAACATGCTACTCGATTGAGGTGTTCAATTTTGGATTTAGTTCACTATTTTGACCTACTGAACGAGCTATTTCATTGAATCGAGATATTTTATTTTGGGTTTGATTCACGTTTTTGAGTGGGTCAACTATTTGTCATATAGTAAATCGCTAGAAACGAGCATGTAAAAACACATTACTCCCGAGCATCATCTCTCCATCTAAAAAAGAAGTGGCAAGCTAATATTTCAAAATTTGATCTGAATCAACTTGGTAAGGTAGATGTGGATGCTCGTTCTCCCAAAATTTGAACGAACCATTAAACATCCTCTCTGCTCGGTGGAATTCGCCGAGCAAATAAATGCGAGACGCGAAATTACCGTCCTATGTGGGACACACATCAATTGGCCTGTTGTACATCGAGGGTAGGTTTGTAACTTCATCGAAGTGCGCCTTCTCCTTGGCCGAAATGACATGTGCCGAATAATTCATAAACCATGGTCGGCAAAACACGCTCTCCTCGCCCGAAATAGCTCGCGCCCACTATTTCAAAACACGCTCTCCTCACCCGAAATCACTCGCGCCCACTATAGTTCAAAACATGCCCTCCTCGCCCGAAATCGCTCTCGCCCACTATTTGGGGAGAAGCAAAGTTACTCTACTATCCCCGACCCTCAGTACACAGACCCAAGCGGAGAAGCCTATAGGAAAGGGTAAAACTGTAACTCCCCCTGACATTTCAGACAAATGTGTCCGTAGGACATGGTTCCACTCCCCTCCCAATCCCCCCCCCCCGCCCGCCCCCATTCATACCTCGTGGGCGCCAAATCACCTTCTCCCCGGGAAGATCCCTTCTCCCGAGCCACGAAACCTCAGCCCCACCTCCATGGCGCCCCCCACCGCACCAATTTCACAGCCGCCCTCCTCCCTAATGCCGGAGATGCTGTCCATTTGCCGGCATGCACTGGGTCGTGTGCCTCTTACTCCGTGCTGTTGGTGCTGCCTCGATGACGGCCGCGTGAACTGTACCGGAGCCGATTCACCCCCGCTGTTGTTCACAGCGCCAGAGCGGCTCCAACTTCGGATCCGTCCAGAGTCCTGGCGCTTCTTCCGCGTAGCCGACGACTGTCGCGACATCGCTCTTTCCCTGCCGCCGGTCGCCACCGCAACCATGCCGGCCTCCCTGACTCGGCAACTAGACCTGCCTACTTCACCATGCTGCCAGATATGTCGCACCCTCTTCTCAAATCACATTATTTAGGCGTTAGTTATCTGAATATTTATTCTGGGCCAATCGATTCCCAATGGGAAGCAGCACACCTCGAGGCGGCGAGCTCCTAGGCTGCCGGTTGGCTGGTGTCTAACATAAGGGTGTGGGGCTGCAAGTTCGTCGCGGAAGCAGCACTTAGATGGCTATCTTTTAGAGTTGCATGGATTGAAGGTACTGCCGCCGCCGGATCTGGATGACGGGGAGTCTTTGTGGATTGGCCCGGGGGCGGCGCAACCACGGCAGTGCGGTGGGGCGGGGTGCGGGGCTTTGGCCGGGACCATGGACAGCGGAGGCAGGCTGCTCTGCTATTGGTCGCTGGTTCTTCAGGGAAGATTCCGAATAGTGTCAGTCGGGAGGCACAAGAAGGCCAGCCATCCGGCGTAGATTGGATAGTACCAAAATTAAATTAAATCATGTGACCCCAATTTAGTCTTCAGTCAACAGACGTGTGACCACTCTCGTACCTTGCTGTTGATCTCTTAGTGTATTTTTTTCAGATCAAAGAGATTTGTCGTTCTTAACATTATGCGTTATCTGCATCTTCAGACAAACCGTCTTCCGACTCACCGCAGCTGCTCCAACAAGGGAAGCATACACCAGAAGCAGACTAAGGCATAGCCTAGTGGTGTGAAGGGGCTGATGCCTTCCCACCCACCCAGGTTCAAGGCATGGTACTTGCAATTTGGGTTTGTTGCACCAATTATACTGTAGGGGGTTCCCTTACAGTCTTTCTGTCAAAAAAAAGCATACACCAGAAGGGAGCTATAGTCCCCACTCAACAGTTCCTTGCATCGAATGCGCGTGCCCGACATGGACAGCCACAACAACTGCAGGGCCATCGATAAGTCAGCACATGATGCTCACTCCTATGGATGGCAGCTAGATAGGTTGTACCCTCATCTTACTTGTGTGCAACATTTATGGCTTTGTTATTCATCTAAGCATGGAAAATAGATGATCACATTCACTGTATATTCATGCTGATCTCTTACGGGTCTTGTTCAGGAGTTAACGTTGTTCCATAGTTCAGCTAAGATACTTGTTCTTTAGGTAACGTTGTTCCATAGTTATCATCCATCAGCCAATGCTATCCCACAGGCTGGTGATTATAGTATTATACCACTTCTAGTATTACCTATGTTGTTCTTTAATACTTTTGTGTGCCATCTAGTTAATCTCGAGTACAAATGATACATATTCTGTAGCTTTCATCTGTGTTCTCCCTTTAGTTTATGAGACCTGTTGCTGCTAGTTAACCATAGTCCGACTTTTTATGTCGTCTCCTATAGGTACTCATTACATAAATCTAACTACTAGTTGTCTTCCATGCATGTCAGATATAATTGCACACACTGATATATACACAAGAACCTCACGGAGCAATGTAAAGGCCAATAAACTTGATGTCAATGATACCCAATATGATGGAACATGTAAAGGCAGTTCTTCAGAAGACTTGCAGAAAGATGATGAATCCTCTTCACCCCACAAGTTCCTTGCTCTAACTTGGCCTGTGATATGGGTACAACATGCATATAATGTCCTGGAGTGTATCTACTATGTTGCAATGCCATGTGCCTAGCATGCTGATCATGCATGTAAATATGTCATGCCTTCTTGTTTTTCAGTACCTATTCCATTCATGATAACATGTTTTCAAATTAAACTACTGTCATTCTACTCTATCGCAATGACATCTGCTTAATTTGGACATCATGCTTCTGAATATCTTATGCATTGTTATTCATCAGTATGTACTTCATCTGTCGATCATACCATGTTTTTTACATTGAAGTGTTGTTCTAGTGCTCTGTTGCAATGCCATCTTATTTTCCCAATCATACACATGTATGTTGCCTTAGTTATTTCTATACATATTCCGCTAGCATACAGTTTTACATTCAACTAGTGTTTTTTTGCTGTGTTGTCCTGTCGTATCCCTAGCTCTTACACCATACTACCTCCCTCCGGATTACATGTTGCCGAAATGGATAAAAAGGATGTATCTAGAACTGAAATACACCTAGATCCATCCATTTTTTCCGGATGTAGGGAATACATGTCAATATGTCATGCCTTTCTATTCTTCAGTACCTATTCCATCTCTCTGGTGTCACATGTTTTATAATTAAAGCACCATTCTTCTATACAAGGCTTGCAAGGGGAAGACGACTATGTTAGAATCTGAAGGGTTACAAACAAGGCCTTTGCAAAAGATCCAAACGCCAGGAGATAATAAACCAATGCTAGTTTTTATAGATACTGCTCTGGCATAGAGAAACCCAACACCTACTAATAATAAGCAGATTCCAGTGGCCAAAGAACTAGTCCGCTCCTGTCCAACAAAAATATGTCAACTCAATTCTAAGAAGCGTGTGCGTATCCTTGCATCATGAAATTTTATAGCATGCTGATCATATTTTCTACATGTTTCTTACCCATCTCTCTTTTAGAAAATAAGCTTAACATATAGAAGAATTTCTACAATGGTATCGTTTATGAGGAAAGATTCTTGCAGGAATTCTCTGTGCTCCAATGTAGATGTAAGTACCTGTTGTATATCACTATATTTTTACATCAGCATGTATTTTGTTAATCGGTGTGAATCCAACCTTTATCTGATCTAAATTTAGTTGTAGAAAAATGTATCATTAAAGGCCACAATGTTGATTTTTGCAAGGAAAACTTCCTGGTAGTTTTGCATCCTGAGCTGCATGAGTATACTCTCTCATATTAGTGGGTTTGAATACTTTGGTTCTGCAGTGGGTTTTTCAGTGTTTTTTACTATGTTGTCCTGTCGTATCCCTAGCTCTTACATCATACTCCCTCCGTCTAGATTAAATGTCACAGAAATGGATAAAACTAGATGTATCTAGAACTGAAATACGCCTAGACCCATCCATTTATTTCTGGATGGAGGGAATACATGTCAATATGCCATGCCTTTCTATTCTTCAGTACCTATTCCATCTCTGTTGTAGCATGTTTTATAACTGAATCACCATTCTTCTATATAAGGCATGCAACGGGAAGACGGCTATGTTAGAATCTGAAGGGTTACAAACCAGGTCTTTGCAAAAGATCCAAACGCCAGGAGATAATAAACCAACTCCATTTTTCATAGATACTGCTCCAGCACAGAGAAACCCAACTCCCACTAATAATAAGCGGATTCCAGTGGCCAAAGAACTAGTACGCTCCAGTCCAGCAAAAGAATGTCAACCCCATTCTAAGAAGCGTGTGCGTATCCTCGCATCATGAAATTTTATAGCATTCTGATCATATTTTCTACATGTTTCTTACCAATCTCTCTTTTAGAAAATAAGGTTAAACGATACAAGACTTCCTCCATTGGGATCGTATTCGAGGAAAATATCTTGCGGGAATTCTCTGTGCTCCAATGCTGATGTAAGTACCTGTTGTATATCACTATATTTTTACATCAGCATGTATTTTGTTATTCTACGTGAATCTAACCTTTATCTGATCTAAAATTAGTTGTAGCAAAATGTTAAAGGCGCCAATGTTGATTTTTGTAAGGAAAGCTGCCTGGTAGTTTTGCATAGTGAGCTGCATGAATGTACTATCTCATATCACGCATATTACTGAATTGTAGTGCTTCTCTGGTTGCCCATTCATTCATTGTGTCAATGTTGCTTTCGTATTACCTTACCTAGCTGATGATAGCTGTGCCATATTGTGTTAATTTGGTGTAGGCTAGTTGCCCAAACGTTCATTGTGTCAATGTTGCTTTCCTATTATCTGACTTGGCCAATGATAGCAATGCTAGTGTTAATTTTGTGCAGGCTACTGAAAATAAGAAGACAAACTCTGAAAATAGCAAGGCAACCCGATTATTTCTTTCCAGTAAATCTAGGTCAGGTAATATGGCAATAACTCATGATTAATCCATTTGGTTCCCGTCCTAATTTATGTTATGATGTAGTGGTCGAGACACTCTCCACTATCAATAATACAAGCCTGCCAAAATCGCCATCTGAATCTGTTCAGTATCCTCTGTCTCGAATGCAATGGAATAAATGTATGTTTTTGAACCAATTAATGGTTGAAGCAATGATGGAAATGGTGGATGAATCAAAGGTGCAGAGTCGTGCGACACAACAACTGATCAATGTTTTCAGAGACAGTGTAGCAAAGCAGCAAGAACTTGCCCACATGCTTATGGGCGTCATTTGTGTTGACGTTGCAGATTGTGACGATGTAGATGGTTAGGTTCTGCTCATTTATTTTCCTAGCATCAATCTTTGATTGCCAAGTGGATGTAATTTCCTGTAATATATGCTGGATGTGCAACGTTATTCCATGTATGCCGTACCTTTGCTTGATCGGTTTTGGTCATGTGCATAATTGCTCGTCGTAATGGGCTCAAATTATCTAATTTGGCCTAAAGACATGAACGAACTTTAGTGGGCCCATTAAGTTAATGGGCCGTTACTAGGCCGAAAGTTAATGGTCGGCCTCTTACCTCCTGGGTCGTTAACAGGACGACATCGAAGCGGGCAATAGGTGGCCCCAATTTATTTCACGGGCCGTTAACAGGTCGTTACTAAGTTTGGGATACACATGGCCCAACTATACTGTAGGCCCTTAGCAGGCTGAAAGAGACAGCGGGCTTGTACTGGACCATAAAGAGCATGGGCCGCTAAGGGGCCGAATGTCAGGTCATATTGTAAACGGCCCAACTGTGTTGTGGGCCTTTAGCAGGCTGAAAGAGAAACCAGGCTGGTGTTGGACCATGAAGGGCATGGGTCGTTAAAAGGCCAAAACTAAGGTCAGACTACAAATGGCCCAACTCATTTATGGTCCGTTAACAGGCCGAAAGGCACACAGGGCCAGGAATTGGCCCAACACTTAAATGGGTCGCTAAAAGGCCCAAAACTCAGGTCCGACTACAAATGACCCAACTGATTTATGGGTCGTCAACAGGATGAAAGTGACACCGGGCCAGAAATTGGCCCAACACTTAAATGGGCCGCTAAAAGGCCGAAACTCAGGTCTTACTACAAATGGCCCATCAGATTTATGGGCCGTCAACATGCTGAAAGACACACCGGGCCAGAAATTAGCCCAACATTTAAATGGGTCGCTAAAAGGCCGAAAGATGTACATCCTGAAAATTGGCCCATCCATTAAATGGGCCGTTAACAGGCCGAAATCTCATCGGGCTGATATTGAGCCCAAATATATAGCGGGCTGTTAACGGGCTCGAACTGACGATGGGCTGCAATGGCGTCAAATCTTTAACGGGCCGTTGACGGGCCGAATTGGCACATCTCATATGGGACGTGGGGTTAAATGGACCTGACACAAGTAGGCCTTATATGGGCCGGCCTGCTAATTTTTACTGGGCCAACCTTTTTCACCGGAATGGGCCACTGTTGGTCGTGCCATGTGTCGACCTATCATAGGAGCCTCCTGTCCAATGAGTGGATGACATCTATCCCAACGGTGAGGTAACACGTGTTTCCTGCGGCCAATGATGATTTTACACGTGGAAAATCCCCATTGGTCCGGGCTATTAACGGGTTATCGGATCGAAAACCGGACCCGATAGCTTAACGGTGTTCCGTTATGGTGGATGCCACGTGTCGGTCACCCTTGACGAAAGCACTTCTGTGACACGCGATTTATTGTCATGGAAGTGGACACTTCCGTGATGATAATTTTGGTAATGTCATGGATCACTTCTACGACAGCACATGTATGACTATCTTGATTCTGTCATAAAATCGTCATGGATGTACATGCGTGACAAAAAACGCGACCTACTGTGACAAACACGTATCATCACAGAAGTGTGTTCTCTTTTGTAGTGACATTGAAGATGCCAGGACGCAATCATTAGCGTGGACAAGATATACCAGGACGCAGTCGCGGCAGAGGCCGATGAGGTCACTGTTCCCGCGCCAAGGAAAGCAAGAAAAAGAAGAGAGATAGCAAGGATGCCAACAAGGAACCCGGGAAATGTATCTCCTCGGAGAACATTGCACCCGTTGATGACTTGCCGGAGAGTTCCAATAGCAAGAGATCCAGGGCTGGCTGGCACTGATGGTACATTCACTATCAGTGCCACCCTCGATGACAAATAGGAAAGCACACTTGTTACCTTCCTACAAGCGAATATCAATGTGTTTGCGTGGTAACCATCTGATATCCCCGGTGTTCCCAGGGAGGTAATCGAGCACCACCTTGCTGTCTACCCACATGCCCGACCCGTCAAGCAGAAGGTCCAAAAGCAAGCCTTGGAACGACATCAGTTCACTACCGAGGAAATCAAGAAACTTGAGGCAGCTGGTCTGGTCAGAGGAGTACTGCATCCAACGTGGTTAGCAAATCCTGTGGTGGTACACAAGGCTAATGGGAAATGGTGGCTTTGCATAGATTTCAAGGATCTGAATAAGGCATGCCCGAAGGACCCATTTCCCTTGCCGCTCATTGACCAGATTGTGGATTCCACCTTCGGGTGTGATTTGCTCTCTTTTCTGGATGCATACTCAGAATACCATCAGATCTTCATATCCAAGGAAGACGAATTGAAGACCTCGTTAATCACCCCATGTGGCACATACTGCTTTGTGCGAATGCCTTTCAGGTTGAAGAGCACCAGATCCACTTTTGCAAGGGCAATCCAGAGTGGTTTTGAGTCACAGTTGCACAGAAACATTGAAGCCTACATGGATGATATTCTGGTCAAAACCAAGGACGGATGGACCCTCATCTAGGACTTAGAAGAGACGTTCGCCAATCTGCGCAAGATCAACTTGAAGCTGAACCCGGAGAAGTGTGTGTTTGGCATTCCTTCCAGCAAGCTACTTGGTTTGTTCGTATCCCATCGCGGGATAGAGGCCAACCCCAATAAGATCAAGGCTATCGAGCAGATTCAGGCACCCAAGACAGTTAAAGATGTGAGGCATTTGACTGCATGTGTTGTTGCGCTTAGCAAGTTCATCTCCAAGTCTGCTGAGTGCACCATGCCATTATTCAAAATCTTGAAGAAGGCAGGACCCATGGAGTGGACCCCAGAGGCAGAGGTTGCACTACAAGATTTGAAGACCTACTTGTCCTATGTTCCCACTTTAGTTCCTCCCAAACCACAAGAGCCATTGTTGCTATACCTGGCGGCAACTAATCAAGTAGTTAGTGCGGCGCTAGTGGCGTAGCGGGAAGTGGAAGAAGTGGCACCCCCAGACAGTGTCCCTTCCGGCGGAGGGAGTGAGCACACCCCGGCAAATTCAGATGCAGATCAAGATAGAGCGGAGCAAGGCAGTGGAGATAGCCCTAAGATTGCAGCAATGAAGAAGGTGGTGCAGCGCCCGTTGTACTTCATGAGCTACCTGTTGTAGGAGGATAGATCCAGGTACTCTGGCATGCAAAAGTTGATTTTTGGCCTTGTCATGGCCTCAAGGAAACTGTGACAGTACATCCAAGCCCACGAGATCACGGTTGTCACCCGCTTTCCATTGCAATGGATACTCTAAAACCCTGAGGCTACTGGCAGGATAGTGGAGTGGGCTTTGGAGTTATCCAGCTTTGGTTTAAAATTTTAGAGCACATCAACTATCCAGAGCAGAGCATTGGCGGAGTTTATTGCAGAATGGACGCCAACTCCTAATGAAGAAGTATTGGAGACAGTTATTCCCGGCAAGGAAGCGCCCCAGGAATGGATCGTGTATTTTGATGGTGCTTCTCATTGCTCCCACTGGGGAACACCTGAAGTACATCGTCCAGATGCATTTTCCCCGGGAGAAGGCTACCAACAATACTGTAGAATACGAAAGGCTCCTTGCCAGGCTTAGATTTACAACAGAATTGGGAATCAAGAAGTTGATCATCAGCGGGGACTCACAACTCGTGGTGAGACAAGTCAACAAAGATTACCAAAATCCATTGATGGACGCAGACATTGAGGAAGTGAGAAAGCTGGAGGAGCGCTTTGATGGATTGCAAACAGAGCATGTACCCCGTGTAGAAAACAACATTGCTGATCATCTGTCAAGGTGCGCTGCGCAAACGCTCCCTCTGGAATGAGGAACTTTGTTCTTCATCTAACTCAGCCCTCCGTATCCCCGGAAACAATGGCCCGAAAGAAAAGGAAACTGGACTCTTCCAAGCCTCTCCCGGTAGAACCTCTCGAGGCTCCCGGTAGAGAGCTTGACAGGAACAACTCCCCTTCAGTTGCTGAGCCGCCCCCTCCTGCTAAACCACCGGTCCCCGTAGTCGAGGGATGCACTCCCATGAAGGAGGACGTATCGTTGGTCCTGGTTGCTGACACTTAGGCTCCAACTTGGGCACGACACATAGTCCATTTCCTCCAAACTGGAGAACTTCTCGAAGAGCGAGAAGAAGCTGAAAGAATAGCCCGGTGGGCCAGTATGTATTAGTTCATGGATGACACACTATACAGAAGAAGGCCCAACGGTGTGAAATTGAAGTGCATTTACCAGGAAAAAGGAAAGGAACTGCTGGCAGAGATACACAAAGGCATGTGCGGCTCACACATCGAATCAAGGGCTCTGGTTGGAAAAGCCTTCCGGCAAGGATTTTGCTAGCCCACAGCCCTCCAAGATGTAGTTGAGCTGGTCACTAAATGTGAAGCCCACCAGTTCCATTCCAAGGACATCCATCTACCTGCCCAAGCTCTTCAAACAGTCCCTTTGTCATGGTTGTTTTCAGTCTGGGCGCTCGACATCTTGGGCCCTTTCCCCCACGCTACTGGGAGCTTTGAATTCTTGTTCATTACAATCGACAAGTTTACAAAGTGGCCAGACGTAGGAACCGTTAGAAAGGTGACTGCTTAGTCAGATATCAAGTTCTTGAAAGGATTGGTGTGCCACTTTAGAGTCCCTACCCGGATCATCACTGACAATGGCAGCCAATTCACGAGCCGCGCCATCATGCAATACATTGATGCCCTCAGAAGCAAGATATCATTTGCCTCTATTGCACATCCAAACAGCAATGGGCAAGCTGAGAGGGCGAATGCTGAAGAGTTGCGAGGACTCAAGACAAGAACATTTGATAAGTTGCAGAAGCATGGTAGGCGATGGATCGATGAGCTGACGGTGGTTCTTTGGTCCCTCGGAACAACACCAAATCGACCTACCGGGCAGACTCCTTTCTCCCTAGTCTATGGGGCAAAAGCAGTTATCCCCATGGAACTCATATACGGGTCACCTCAAGTGCTTGCCTAGGATGAAGTACCGCAGGAACAGCACCGACGTGATGATGTTGTGCTTCTCGAGGAGAACCATCTCTGGGCTGCTATGCGTGTTGCATGCTATCACAATCGTAGGGTTCATGCCTAGTGTTTTGAGGAAGGCAACCTTGTCCTTAGGTGCGTTCAGTCCGCCAACGGTACAAACAAGTTGACGCCGAAGTGGGAAGGCCCTTACCAGGTATTACGAGTCACCAGACCTGGCGCAGTCCGTCTAGAGACCGGAGATGGCATTCAATTGCTAAACTCATGGAATATTGAGCAACTCCGCAAGTTCTACCCGTAAGGCGCGGCTATCGGGCCCTGCCCAGTAACCACACTTTTGGACAGGCCTATCCTTTGTTTCATGTAACAGCTTGTACAAAGCCAGGCGCAGACCCTGAACAATAGAGAAATAAATGAAGTGCCGGGGGGTTGAAAAATTGCATGCATGCATAAGCATATCATGAGCATTGCATGTTCATACAAATAAGATTGCATCTGGCATCATTTTCGTCTGCATACTCTGCAGGCTCCTACCGTGGACTTGGTCCCAAAGAGGAGATGAGAAGATGAGCCTACATTGCGATCCCTAGCAAGACAAATAGATAAGTCATTTCTTTTATCTATACACATTCTATAAGTAGAGACTTGTGCATTAGAAAACCCCGCGACCTTCGAAACTTAGGTGCTCCCATCCCTTGCCTAGACCATTGCTTCGGTTAGGATGGTCGCAGTGGCCTTTGGGGAAAAAGGTCTGGCGGCAGGCTGGTCCCTCTTTACGTTTTGTGCCCGGTAAGCCTAACTTCGCGGCAATGAACTAAGGGTACCAGTAGGATAGCATGCCGGAGGAAACTTGTTTACTTAAAAGTATAGACGCATCCCACCTCTACATGGACTCATTGCATGCACAAGTGCCCGCAAGGTTTATCTTTTTCATTAATATGCTTATCAACAAGTACAAATCTTACAGAACACAGACATGGATGAAAGAGGTTACATAATTTGAACTAAAGTTTGCTAAGTGCTTATAGATTCTAGATTAAAAAAAGATACAATGCCCATGATGCATTTACTCTTTCCTCCCCTTCTTCGAAACTACAGGGACAGACGAAGAAGACGGAGGGAAAGCATGGACGGGATTCGATGCCTCCCCAGGATCAAGATGGCGTCGTTACTATCGGATTACGGGTTCCGGCAAACCCTTGTGAGGTTCTGTCAGATTCCGGGTTCCGGCAAAACCCTTGAGATTCGAACTCTAGGGTGCACACGAAGATCTCTCCTCCCCCTAGCTCACGCTTTCACCACCATCTCAAAGCTCAACACGTCGAACTCGCAGAACAGAGGACACGGGGTTTATACTGGTTCAGGCCACCAATGTGGTGTAATACCCTACTCCAGTGTAGTGTGGTGGATTGCCTCTTGGGCTGAGGATGGACGAGTACAAGGGAAGAATAGCCTCCTGAGGGGTGGTGTCCTTGAGCTCGGTGAGCTTGTGTGGTTGAGGATGATCTGAATGATCCGAGATCCATCCCCTTCTACTGTGGTGGCTAGTCCTATTTATAGAGGCCCTGGTCTTCTTCCCAAATGTAGGCGGGAAGGGATCCAACAATGGCCAAATTTCAAGGGAGGCAACTAGTACAAGTTATCCTGACAAAAGGTGGTCTTCGCCTACCAAAGGCTCAGCTGGTGACGCCATCCTGAGCTCCATGGTGACCTCTGTCCTGTCGTCCTGCTGGTCTTGGTCTTGTTGCACCGATATGGAAACCTTTGCCTGATGCCTCTGGACTCCTCTCCTGCGCTTACCTCTTTAGCACCAAAGAGGAAATGAGTACATTGTGCGCTGGCGCCCGCCTGGCCTTGGTCGTTATGGCTTGTGTCATAGGGACATCGCGAGGTGCCCCTCGCCTTGATCTCTCCGCCCCTCGCGAGCCAGCCTGGTGAGGCCGCCCCGAGGAGGTCTTGTGTCATCCGCCTCGCGAGTCTTGGCCCCTCGTGAGGGTCTTGAGTATTCGCTAATGAGGATGGGCCGTACAGGGCCGCTGCTGGAGCCATGCCATGGGCCGCAGGCAGGCAAGTCTGGGGACCCCCGTTCCCAGGACGCCGACAATAGCCCCCGGGTGCAAGGAGCGCTCGGACATGGCTTCGAGGCGAAGCCAAGGGGCAAGTGCGGAGCACCGCATGCCCCAACAGCCTGCGGCCTCGGTTGACGCATGGCGATTGATGGGACATGGGCGTCTCCGCTTCCCCATGCTACCTCGGCAAATGCCCGACTTGACGAGTCCCTGTTGCATGCACAAAAAGGTCATTATTACCTTAGATCATGGAGGCCGGCGGTTGGCCTCCTCCTGTCTATAAATGGGAAGGGAGGCGGAGCCGCTGTCACCCATCTCTTCCTTTGCTCCTCCTGCTTCGTCTACCTTGCTTCACTACTAGCAGCGACACCTATGGCACCGGTGAAGAGGTTCTCCGCCGCAGAAAAGGGCAAGGCCCGCCAGGAGGGGCCCGACTCACTGCCACCCAAGAGGGGGCATGGTCGCTGACGTAAGCACGCCTCGACCCCCACCGTGGCCCCTCGCGGCCGCGGCTGCACCTCCTTGCGCGGTGGATCTCGCCCAAGTCATGGCAGTCCCATCGCTGAAGTGAGGCGTGCCATGGTTGCGCGGCCTCCCCAGCCGCGCTTCCAGTCAGCGGAGGTGCTGCCGGAGTTCATCGTGTGGTTGGAGAACCCGACCGACACCTAGCTTCACCCCACGGTTCTTCGCCAACGAACTGCCGGCCGCAGGTCCAGGCGGTCTCTAGCTGCAGGCGGACGGCTGCTACAACAAGGCTTCATGGGTCGCGGTGGAAGTCTCCATCACAGGCAACGCAGGCCTGGCCCACGGCTGACAGACGTTTGCCCGCACGCGTGGCCTGGGCAGGCGGTGTACCCTCCACGTCAAGTATAACGGCAACGTGATGCTCTACGTGCGGTTATTCGGGGAAGATGGTCGTCATGTCAGATGTTGCCCCGAGGACAATGACAAAGGCGAGGTGCACGGCCTTGGCGACGGCCGTGACGAGAATGAAGGCGGACTCGTCCTCGCACTGGTCGCGGATCATCCAGCTACGTCGGCTCTTCCTCCATAGATAGCTCCAGCAGCAGCGGCTATGACCAGCCGCCACGCCTGCTTCGAAGGCGGGAGCGTATCGTCTCGTCGCCGCGCCCTAATGAAGCGCAAGGAGGGGTCTGGTTGAGTCTAGGGGGGCACCGAGGGCCTACCTATCGGCGTCCTGGCAACGGGGGTCCCCAGACTTGCCTGCCTAAGGCGCACGGCGTGGCTCTGCGAGCGGGCCCGTACGACCCATCTTCGCTAGCAAGGACTCAATACCCTCGCGAGGGGCTAAGCCTCGCAAGGTGAACGACACAAGACCACCTCAGGAGCGACCTCACCAGGCTGGCTCGCGAGGGGCGGAGTGATCAAGGCCAGGCAAACCTCGCGAGGTTCTGATGATGCGAGCCATGGCGATTGAGACCAGGCGGGCGTCAGGCGGGCACCAGCATGCACAGAGTCCTTGTTTCCTCTTTGGTGCTAAGGAAGCAAGCACTGGCGTGGAGTACCGAGGCGTCAAGAAAAGGTTTCCATATCGGTGCAACGAGACCAAGACCAGAAGGACGGCAAGACGAAGGTCACCGTGGAGCCCAAGACAGCGTCACCACCAGAGCCTTTTGCAGGCGAAGACTGCTTTTGTCAGGATAAGCTGTGCTTGCTGTCCCCTTTCGAATTGGCCATTGTTGGCTCCCTTCCCGCTAAATATTTGGGGAGAGGACCACGGCCTCTATAAATAGGACTAGCCACCACCGTAGCGAGGGAGGTCAGATCGAGAGGGACCAGAACAACCGCAAGCTCACCAAGCACAAGAACACCTCTCCTCAGGAGGCTATTCTTCCCCTTGTACTATTCATCCTCAACCCAAGAGGAAATCCACCACACCACACTGGAGTATGGTATTACACCACAACGGTGGCTTGAACCAGTATAAATCTTCTGTCCTTTGTGTTGTGAGTTCGTCGAGCTAGTTCGTTAGATTTTAGCTGAGCTAGGACGTGGATCAGTAGGGGGGAGATCTTTGTGCGCACCCTAGTGTTCGAACCTTGAGGATTTTGCTGGAACCCGTGATCCGAAACTACCCTCACGAACCACTTTGGGGGTGCATGCCGCTTTTCTTTTCTTCCTCCCTTCCTGCATTTGAAAAAGAAACCAGTATGGGCCCCTGCAAGGGCGTGCAACGAACCATGATTTCCAGGCTGCTATGTTATGTTTATCATTCCTGTGTCATGTTGCAGTATCAGCATTTTATGTAGGCGTGTAGAGATAACTTAGCTTGACGTGTCTAAAGTAGTTTCCGCCTCGTCCTCTCCCAATACCTGGTGAGACGTCCTTGCCATTGGCTTAGGAGGCGTCGAGGAACTGCAAAAATTTGTTAAGAACCTCTTATTCTTCCAAGCCGAGGTCGTAGGCGCGGCCGGCCATGACCCAGAGCTCCGCATCATGGTAGCCGAGGGGCACAGATAAAGGGGGAGCGCCAGCCTGCGAGCTCGAGCGAGGGTGCCTCGCGAAGAACAGGAAAAACACTCACGAGTGCACCTGTCCAGCCCCCTCGCAAGGCATGTGAGGGAGAGTACGAGCCAAGACAAAGTACCGAGGGAAGAACATAGGAAAAAGGTGATCGAACCAAGACGACAAGAAACACCAGAATGCGAACTTTCATTAAATAGGGGCAAGCCAACTACAGAAAGCAAATGAAAAGCCGCGTCCGGCACCTAGTCTAGTCTTCTCACCAACACGGAGCTAAGTGCTGCCACGAGGATGTGGGAGGGAGCCCCCGAGGCCCGAGGGTGGCACTCCTAAGACTCTGGGGCGTGTACATCCCCACTCATTATTATGTGAGAGTGTCACGAGCGGAGACCTTCGCAGGCACAGGGCCTTGCTTCATAGGCGCTCGGCCTTGCTTCATGGGTAGAACTTCCGGAGGTGTTGGATGTTCCAGGCGTTCTAGATGGGGACCCAATCCTGCGTCTCCGGGCACAAGGCACCAGGCCTGGAGACGTGGGTGACCCTAAGCAGGCCCTCCCACATGGGTGAGAGCTTATGCAGCCCTTCCCTAGAGAGCACCCTCCTGAGGATGAGGTCACCCACCTCGAGCGTCCTGGAGCGGACGCTGCGGCAGTGATACCGCCGTAGTGCCTGCGGGTATCTTGCCGCTTGAAGCGTGGTTTTGCAGCGTCATTCCTCCCCCAGCACAAGGTCCATCCCCCGCTTGGCGTCCTACTGCGTCTCATCAAACGCCAGGATCCGCACGGAGCGATGCTTTACCTCGTGAGGGAGAACCGTTTCTGCTCCATAGATGAGGAAGAACGGGGTCTCACATGTTGGCTTGGTGGCTGTGGTGCGGATGGACCATAGCACAGACTGGAGCTTGATGTGCCAGCCCTTGCCGCAGGCCTCGAGCTTCTTCTGGAAGGTCCTGGTCTTGAGGCCTCTCAGGACCTCCGCGTTGGCGCATTCGGCTTGACCGTTGCTCCTGGGGTGTACCACCGAAGCGTAGCAGATCTGCGTTCCAAGGTTAGCACAATATGCCTTGAAGAGATTGCTAGTGAACTGCGAGCCTTTTTCGGTGATGATGCAATTAGGGACCCAGAACCGGCTTACGAGACCCTTGATGAACTTGACCCCAGATCCGGCCGGGATGGTGCGGACAACTTCTTCCTCCGCCCATTTGGTGAACTTGTCGATGGTGACGTAGAGGTAGCGGTAGCCCCCAGGCTCTTGAGAGAACGAACCTAAGATATCCAGCCCCCGGACTGTTGTCAGATTTCGGGTTCTCGAAAAGCCCTTGAGGCTCGAACTGTGGGGTGCGCATGAAGATCTCTCCCCCTAGCTCACGCTCTCACCATGATCTCAAAGCTTAGCACGTTGAACTCGCAGAACAAAGGACACAGGGTTTATACTAGTTTGGGCCACCGATGTGGTGTAATACACTACTCCAATGTGGTGTGGTGGATTGCTTGTTGGGCTGAGGATGAACAAGTACAAGGGAAGAACAGCCTCCTGAGGAGAGGTGTCCTTGAGCTTGGTGAGCTAGTGAGATGGCCTTGGTGGAGTGGATCCAATCCCAGATGAGCCGATCAGATGAGATGCCTCCCTATGGTGGTGGCTAGTCCTATTTATAGAGGCCCTGGTCCTCTTCCGTAAATGTTGGCGGGAAGGGATCCAACAACGGCCAAATTTGAAGGGGGACAACTAGTACAAGTTATCCTGACAAAAGGTGGTCTTCGCCTGCCAAAGGTTCTGGTGGTGACGTCGTCATGGGCTCAATGGTGACCTCCGTTCCGCCGTCCTGCTTGTCTTGGTATTGTTCCACTGATATGGAAACCTTTGCCTGATGCCTCGGGACTCCTTGCCTGCGCTGGCCTCTTTAGCACCAAAGAGGAAACGAGGACACTACGCTCTAGCACCCGCTTGGCCTTGGTCGTCATGGCTTACGTCACAGGGACCTCACGAGGTGCCCCTCGCCTTGATCACGCCGCCCCTCGCGAGCCATCTTGGTGAGGCCGCCCCCAAGGAGGTCTTGCGTCGTCCGCCTCGCGAGGCTTGGCCCCTCGCGAGGGTCTTGAGCGTTCACTGATGAAGATGGGACGTACGTGTCCTGTCGTGGGTTTGTCACGGCAGATGTCCTTGTGAAGGGACTCTGTCCTGGAGCCATCGCTACGGGTTAGCTTAATGGGGTTAAACCGGACAAGGGGACACGGGGAGTTTTATACTAGTTCGGACCCTTCGAAGAAGGTAAAAGCCTACGTCTAGTTGTGATTGGTATTGCAAGGGTTTCGAAGGCCAGGGAGCGAATCCACTTTGTCTGGCTCTCGAGTTGTTGTCTGTCCCTAAACCGCGGCCGGGTCGTCCCTTTATATACATAGGTCGACGCCCGCCGGGCTACAGAGTCCCGAAGCCGGATCATAAACATGTCCTGTTCGGTCTCTACTCTTCCTATCTTACAATACAAGTTACATGACTAGGTCGGTTTACATTTACAGGCTGTAACCCGGCTTTGGGCCTTGGGCCTTCCGTAAAGCGCCATCATCTTTGCATCTTCATGGGTTTCTAATCTTCAAAGAGTCAACCCGGCTACATAAAGCCGGTTTACCTCTAGTAGTAATATCCCCAACATTAGGCCCCAAATTGGTTTGAACTTGTTCATGTCAATCTTTTACACTTAGAAAAAATCTTCTCTCATATCTTCACCTTGATTTTGTAAACCGCCGTGACGTCATACTTCCAAATTATGATAAACCGCCCTGACGTCATCCATCCGTTGATGTCGGAGATTACTTTCATTTAATGTGTATTCAGTCACCAAGGCGACACCTTTATTAACTTATCCATTTTTGGGGCTCCTCGATTCCCGCACTTACCGTTTACCGCTTCACCTTATAAACAGGGGCAGAGGACCCCTTTCTTTTCTTTCCGCTACCCATTCATCTCTTCTTCTTCCTCTTGACGACCCCGCACTCGAGCGCCTCCGTCATCTTTGAACCTCACCTCTGCTTCGCCGTCGGCTGCTACATCAACTTGTTCACACCAGAGTTCCACAGCGCCCTTCCGTTGCTTCCGTGGTCGCAGTAAGTCCTTTCCCCCTTCTTTCCTAGATCCATTAGGGTTTCCTCGCTGTTCTTGAGGTTCGTCCGAGCTTATAGCGCTGTTCTTCCTTTAGCCCGTAGATGAATGCTTCATACTTATCATATTTCTTGCCACGATGAATCTTCTGTTACCCTCACAACTCCTTATACAAAAAACTGCTGCAATCCTTCATAAACTGTTTCGGGTCTTACCCTTTTTAGGTCGAAAATATTTTTCTTTTCTGTCTTACCTTAGATCTGAAATTTTAATACATCTCTATGAAATATGTTTCTCCTCACACCATCATAGGCAGTTCAACTTTGCATAATCAATCTGTACCATTAGCCCTCTGATAAACCGGAAGAGCCTTTTATCTCCATAATTATATTCTGGTTTAACAGTGTCTGAGTATCCTTGTCGTGGTATTACCTTTTACAAATTATTGCATTGATCTCCGGTTTATGCCATGTCCTCTATCAGTACGTCTCTTACTCCATTGTATCATGCATATAATCATGCGTGATTGATAAACCGGCCTTTCATTTTCAGCTTTGTTTGTTTCGCAATGGCCAAACAATTCACTCGCTGCAACTGGGCTCGTTCCCGGGTTACTGAGGCTCAGTTGAATGAGATGGTCAGCATCGGCTCCCTACCTAAGAAAACTGAAATCAAATGGCGAGTTCCCGGAACAGAAAATCCTCCGACCCCAAGGCAGGGCGAGGTGGTGGTCTTTGTTGATCACATAGGCCGTGGCTTCATACCGCCAGGGTCAAAGTTTTACCGAGATGTGCTTGCCAGCTTCCAACTTCATCCGCAAGATATAGGTCCCAACTTAGTCTCCAATTTATGCAACTTCCAGGTCTTCTGTGAAGTATATCTACAAGAAGAACTAACTACAGAACTGTTCCGGGATTTCTTCCACTTAAACCGGCGCACAGAGTTTGTAAATGGGCTGAACACAGAACTTGGTGGTGTTTCGATTCAAAAGCGGAAAGAAGTTGAATTTCCTCATGCCAAACATCATAGCCACCCAAAAGAATGGAACCAAACATTGTTTTATTACAGAGACACTTCACCTAAAGATGAAAATCCCCTCCCCGGCTTTCGTGATCACGGACTATCCAACACTCACCCAATGCCACAACGCCTGAGCTCTTCAGAAAGGGCGAAATATGCTCCTCAACTCGCCAAATTCCGGGCCTTTATGGTGAACGGTTTAACAGGCATGGACTTTGTGCGCTGTTGGATACCCTGGAGTATCTTGCCGCTAAGCTGGCGTCCCGGTTTAATGTGTGAATATACCGGTGAGGTTGACGACCCTCAACGCCATTGCAACATCCAATTATCTGAGGAAGAAGTCACTGAAGGTGTAAAGAAGATTCTGAATGAATCGGAACTGATCTGTAGTCAAACCGGTCTGAGTCCCTTCTATGCCAAGAACAAACCGCCTGCTGTAAGCATTATACTTCCCCTTCATCTCTAATATTTTCAGCTTATGCAACCTGTAACCCTTCTTCTTTGTATATAGGGAGATGACCCCTTTTGGAAACGGAAAACTGTAGAGAAAGCAGCAAAGCCAACTGGAGACAAAGCGGTCAAGCCATCCCGCCCAAAGACCAAAGCCGTAAAACAGACGCCAAAATGGAAAACGGCTGACCGGATTAATATGGAGCTTGATGATGATACTGATGATCCAGAAGTTGAGGTAGAACTTGACTCACTTGGCTCTCTTTTCATGCATCTCATTAACAATGATCTTCCTCAGGAGGACGCAGAAGCTAGTCAAGTTGATGATGTAGAGGTAATTACCCTTTCCTCCGGTTCAGACTCTATGCCAACACAAAAAACTCGCCAAGCAGTTCGGAAAGTAAGCTTTTCTCATCCTCTTGCTCACTTGGATCCAACATTTGTTTTGAAGACTCAGCACCATGAAGCTCGCCGGACAACCCGGCATAGTGGCCAACAGGTCACTTCAGCCGGTTTACCTGATACTCCGGTTTGGAAGCGCCGGTCTGAGGTCTCTCCTACTTTTGATCATTCTTACCCCAAGGCAGGTTATTTCAGACAGCCTCTTAATCCGTCCGATTCAAATTATCAGGTGACACCTCCTTCATCTTCTAGTGAATCGACAACAACTCAACTCCCCCCTTTGAAAACTGTGGCCGGGTAAGTTGTAAAAACCTTTCCTTTCAATGCGCATAAATCCTTTGAATAGGATGTTAATCCTCTTTTATTCTGTTTGGAGGGCCAAAGCCAGACCCAGTAAGAAAGCTCGGACCACCAATCCGCACGAAGATCCAGTCGCCGAAGAAGAAGAACCAAGAGGTGAACCGAAACAAATTCGTGAACCAGAAAGCCGTCATCCTGAAGCTGCTTCTGATAACCCGCCCCTTGAAGGCCAAAATACTGATGAACTAGCAAACGCTGATCCTGCCACGCCTGATGCAGAATCGGCAGAACCAAACCGGGCTAGTCCGGTGAAAGATGCTGAAATTCCAATATCATCAACCAAAAACCCTGAAGGCCAAGGTGATGACGTTATTATTACTGGAATGGGCCACAGCTCTCTTGGCCATCCCGTCATTTTGGCTCAACACAGTGCCAAAGAAGAGCAAGCTGCCAGGGAGAAAGGTGAATGGAGCAGCGATTTATCAAGCTATGCTCATCTTAACGCTGATGAGTTCCATTCTGGCTTCTTGAACCATCTGCACTCAAACCGGGATTATGAAGCCTGTTTGGTGAATTTGATGAAAGAGCGATATGAGGTAAATTCCTCTCCCTTTGTTTATTGATTTATAGCTGAAATACTATCCCAAGTAGCCCCCAAGGGCCGTTTTATGATTGTTAATCATAAACCGGGTCTTTGTAACACTTTAAGCATCTCATCATTGATCCTTGCAATGGCAGGTCTCTGATAATAGATAAGACTCATATTGATAAAATTAGATAACTTTCTGCAGCATAGCCCCAAAGGCCAGTTTAACTTGGCAAGTTAATCCGGTTTTTAATCCACACATCCGTTTTAGAGCAGATGCACATTAGCCCCCAAGTGTCAAGGATAATGCTTGCATTGTTCTGGAGACTTGTATAAAGTGTAGTACTTGAGAGCAAATAGGCATTAGCCCCCAAGTATGAAGTGCATAACTTTGTTATACGCTTTGTATTTAGCATATATATATATATATATATATGCTGTTTGTTTAACGTACCTTCAACATGGCAGGCTGAACTGAGAAGCAAAGATGCCCGAAATTCTGACTTGCAAGAGAATATGTAGTCACAACATGCCGAGGCTGAAAAAGCCAAAGAGGAGCTGACCCAGGCCCTGGCCATGATGGAAAAGTTGAAAGAATCTTTCAACAAAGATCATGCTGACTGGGAAACCGAGAAATCTGGTTTAACCAAAAGAGCTGTAGACGCCGAGGCAGCCCTGAAGCCAGTGGTAGAGGAACTAGCCAGTTTGAAACACCAAATCAATGCTATGACCTCTGCTATCTTTGGTAAGTACCTGCTTTATGTGTGTTGCATAAGTTGATGAACCTTATAACTGACCAAAATGTTAATAAAATCTTTGACAGGTACCCGGATCGCTCATCTTGGCACAGATATGCGGATGAAACTCAAAGCGGCATACACATTGATTGAACTACTGTACTCTGGATCTCAGCGGGCTATTTGCACGGCAACTTATAACAAACTGGCTCCCACTTTGATTAAAGAAACTCTTGAGAAGTTGGCCATGTTACCAGCCCGCATCGCCGAGTTGAAGAAAGCAGCTGCCCGAGCCGGAGCTTTAACTGCACTTATTCGAGCAAAAGCCTGGATTCCAGATCTTGAAGTGGAAGACATCATCAAGGGATACCTAGGTGTTAAAGAAGATGGTTCCAACTTTGACAATGATGATCTCCGGCGGCTGACCAAACAAATGCGGCCAGCAGCCAGCAAGTTTGCCGATGATAAAGATTTGTCCCATTTTCAACCGTTTTACAATGCGAAGGGGAAGAGGCAGCCGGCCGGCATCCATGAAGTTGAAGAACTTGTGCCTCTGATTCGTAAGCACACTTATGCTCCTGATATTAACCCCTCCAATCTTATCCATGAAGAACCAGTGTTTCAAGCTTCAACTGGAATCGATTGGTCAACGGTTGATTTCCAGCGTTTGGGAGGGATGAAGAAGTGCCCACACCAACTGACCCTCAACCATCAAACCGTCCAGATGAAGCATCCTAAACCGGTCACCGGTTTACTGTCCACCGTGTGCCGATCTTGTGAAAAATAATTATGCCATTGGAGCCATTTTGAAGGCTTCTTGTAATAGGATAGCTAAAAACTCCTTTATTTGCCATGCCATCGAGCATGTTTTGTAATGCCTCATGACAACTTGTGCCACCCTTTGGGATATATTTATGCATAACCCATGATGAATTGTGTTCCTAGGTTTAACAACTTAAAAGTGTCTAGCGGTTTACCGCTAGACTGGTGAATATATCCAGGAAGTACACAGGATATAGATGAAATAATCAAAGTGTTTGTACAAAAAACAATATACATAACATACCTCATTGGTTGACCAACGGTGTATACGGCAAATGTGTTAATACCAATCCGGAACGTTGATAATCTTATCTCTGTATTGCGGGTTTATATATTAAACCGGACCGGGATAACTACCGGGCTTTCTTTATAACACTGGTCAATATGTATTAAACATGAAGTTCATATGTATTTTTGATTTAGTCAAACCAGACCGGGTCAATAAACACCGGTTTATAACTGATCATGTGCCAACAACTTGTAGTTGAGAAGCAAGCCGGGTCAAGGACGCCGATTTATCAAAAATACATATGAACTTCAACAAATAAAACTCAAAAAGGAAAATATGCAAGGCTTTTTACGAGCTCCCAGGCTCCAAATCAAGGCTTTTCATGGGCTGCCAGGCCCCTGTGTTAAACCATTTAACAAAGCCTTTTAAGATGGGCGTCCAATTAACCAATCATCATTTTAACTTTGACAAGTTCAGGGTCTATAAAAGATTGACATGTCAAACGTTCGATGGGTCATACCAGGATTACCTGGACAGGAGTGGCTTACTTGATGAAGGCAGGTTAACCCGGGTTTTTAGGTGAATACACTAGGTTTCCAAGCCGTGGCTTGATAGCCAATTACGAGGGTCCTTTCAAACTCTTTGTTGCTTGCACAAAGAGCCCCCAAGTAACTTTGTGAGCTGTGCTCCATGGGTGCCCATGTTTGAGTTTGCGCTTTGTGCAACACTCTCTTTGGCCCCACATAATTTCCTTTCTGGCTAAACGCCTATCAAGAGGTGTAGTTGTGGTGTGATAACAACCAAGGACCCTAGTGATATCCCTTTGTCGTTTCCAACTGGTCAAGAGGTGTAGCTATGGTTCAGATATGACCAAGCCCCCTAGTGATATTCTTTATATCAGTGCGGCTGTAGAGACCGGTTTAACAAAAAAACTCCGCTTTGTCAGTAGAATCTCTTGTGAGCACACACATGATGTAAAAAGAATGGAGATCCCGCTTTAATGGAGGTTCCGGTTTATTATATAATATATACATTATCGTAAATATGTACATAAGAAGAGCCTATGGCTCAAGTATAGTAAGGATGAAGAAGAGCTATGTTCCATGGACGCTTGGTCTCCTCCTCCAATTGACGTGAGTCTTTATGCTCTCGAACATCAATGAGGTAGTAAGACCTGTTGTGCAGATTTTTGATGACCACAAAGGGTCCTTCCTAAGGTGGGGATAACTTGTGCATATCAGTCTGATCCTGGATGAGCCGGAGCACCAAATCGCCTTCTTGAAAGGTTCTGGTTTTAACCCGGCGGCTGTGATAACGTCGGATATCTTGTTGATAAATTGTCGATCGTGCTGCTACAAGATCACACTCTTCATCCAACAGGTCCAGAGAATCCTGACGTGCCCTCTCATTATCAGCTTCAACATAAGTTGTCACACGGGGCGAATCATGACGGATGTCACTAGGAAGAACGGCCTCCACTCAATAGACCATGAATAAAGGTGTGTAACCCGTAGACCTATTGGGTGTGGTGTTGATGCTGCATAACACAAAAGGTAGCTCCTCGACCTAACAACCCGGCGTCCGCTTTAAGGGAACCATAATCCTGGGTTTGATACCCCATAGAATTTCTTGATTTGGCCTTTCTTCTTGACCATTAGATTGGGGGTGAGCCACCGACGCTAGATCGAGCCGGATGTGCTCACGTTGACAAAATTCTTCCATCTCCCCTTTTGACAAGTTAGTACCATTATCTGTTATAATGCTGTGTGGAAAGCCAAACCGGAATATCACCTTCTTGATGAATTGAACCGCCGTGGCTGCATCACACTTGCTGACTGGCTCTGCCTCCACCCATTTAGTGAATTTATCAACTGCTACTAACAGGTGGTTCTTTTTGTCCTTAGAGCACTTGAAGGGTCCAACCATATCAAGTCCCCAAGTTGCAAACGGCCACGTAATTCGAATCATCCGCAACTCTTGAGCCGGAATGTGCGCACGGCGGGCAAATTTTTGACATCCGTCACATCTCTTGACTAAATCCTCCACATCAGCATGCGCCATCAACCAGTAAAAACCATGGCGAAAAGCTTTGGCAACCAAAGACTTTGAACCGGCGTGGTGACCGCAATCCCCTTCATGGATTTCTCGCAAAATCTCATAACCTTCTTGAGGAGAAACATAGCGCTGAATTGCTCCTGAAACACTGTAACGATGTAACTCCCCGTTGAGTATGGTCATGGACTTTGAACGCCGGATTATCTGTCGAGCCAATGATTCATCGTCTGGTAACTCGCCCCGGTTCATGTAAGCCAGATATGGGATCGTCCAATCCGGTATGGCATGCAGAGCTACCACCAACTGAGCCTCCGGATCAGGAATAGCCAAATCTTCTTCGGTTGGCACCTTGAATGATGGATTATGCAACACATCAAGAAAGACATTGGGCGGGACCGATTTACGCTGGGAACCAAGAGGACTTAAAGCGTCCGCTGCTTCATTCTTCCACCGGTCTATATGGTCCACCTGATAACCCTTAAGTGACCAGCCACTGCGTCCACCTCTCGCCGATATGCAGCCATGAGTGGGTCCTTAGAGTCCCAAGTGCCAGACACCTGCTGAGCCACTAGATCTGAATCACCGAAGCACTTAACCTGGCTCAAATTCATCTCCTTAGCCATCCGAAGACCGTGGAGCAAAGCCTCATATTCAGCTGCATTGTTAGTGCAAGGGAACATTAAACGGAGGACATAACAGAACTTGTCACCTCGTGGGGAAGTTAGTATGACTATAGCCCCCGAGCCCTCCAACTGTCTGGATCCATCAAAATGAATAGTCCAATATGTATTATCTGGTTTCTCTTCAGGTGCCTGTAACTCCGTCCAATCATTGTTGAAGTTCACGAGCGCCTGGGATTTGATCGCTGTGCGGGGTATATATTTGAGCCCATGAGGTCCAAGCTCAATAGTCCACTTGGCAATCCGGCCAGTTGCTTCTCTGTTTTGAATGATATCGCCCAGATGAGCTGAGCTGCCACTGTGATCGGATGGCCCTTAAAATAATGTTTAAGCTTCCGGCTTGCCATAAATACTCCATACACCAGCTTTTGCCAATGCGGATACCTCTGCTTTGACTCAATGAGCACCTCGCTAATATAATAAACCGGTCATTGAACCGGATATTCCTTGCAAAGCTCCTTGGGCTCTACTACAATGGCTACGCTAACAGCCCGGGCATTAGCAGCCACATATAATAATAACGGCTCTTTATCGATTGGTGTTGCGAGCACGGGCGGTTCAGCTAGCTTCCTCTTCAGATCCTCAAACGCTTTATCAGTTGCCTCACTCCAGACAAAGTTATCTGTTTTCATAAGCATCTGATATAAGGGGATGGCCTTCTCTCCAAGGCGACTGATAAACCGGCTCAAGGCTGTAATCCGGCCGGCCAGACGTTGAACATCATTGATACACGCCGGTTTAGCCAAGGACGTAATTGCTGCAATTTTTTCCGGATTAGCCTCAATGCCTCTGTTTGACACCAGAAAACCTAAGAGCTTGCCTCCCGGGACACCAAAGACACACTTCCCCGGATTGAGCATCATTTTGTAAATCCGGAGATTGTCAGAGGTTTCTCTTAAATCATCTATCAATGTCTCCTCCTTTCTGGATTTTACCACAATATCATCCACATATGCATGAACATTGCGCCCAATTTGTTTATGAAGGCAATTCTGAACACATCGTTGGTAAGTTGCCTAGGCACTCTTGAGTCCAAAAGGCATGGAAACATAGCAGAAGGCTCCAAAGGGAGTTATGAAAGTTGTTTTCTCCTGGTCCTTAACCGCCATTTTGATCTAATGATAACCAGAGTAAGCATCCAGAAAACACAAACGGTCACAACCTGTCGTAGCATCAATTATCTGATCAATGCGAGGGAGAGCAAAGGGGTTTGCAGGGCAAGCCTTGCTTAAATCTGTGTAATCCACCCACATGCGCCAAGTGCCGTTTTTCTTAAGAACCAGCACCGGATTAGCTAACCACTCTGGATGAAAAACCTCGACAATAAACCCTGCGGCTAACAGACGGGCTAACTCTTCACCGATAGCCTTACGTTTCTCTTCGTTGAAGCGGCGGAGGAACTGCCGTACCGGTTTAAACTTAGGATCAATGTTGAGTGTGTGCTCAGCGAGTTCCCTCGGTACACCTGGCATGTCAGAAGGTTTCCATGCAAAGATGTCCCAATTCTCACGGATGAACTCGATGAGCGCGCTTTCCTATTTGGGATCCAGGTTAGCGCTGATGCTGAACTGTTTGGATGAATCGCCAGGAACAAAGTCAACCATCTTAGTGTCTGTAGCCGATTTGAACTTCAGCGCTAGATCATGTTCCGTAGTCGGCTTTTTCAAAGAGGTCATGTCTGCCGGATCAACTTGCTCCTTATAGAATTTCAACTCCTCTGTGGCACAAACCAACTCAGCATAAGCCGCATCACCTTCCTCACACTCCAAAGCAATCTTTCTGCTTCCATGTACTGTGATAGTCCCCTTATGACCTGGCATTTTAACCTATAGATAAACATAACACGGTCTCGCCATGAATTTAGCATAGGCCGGCCGCCCAAACAAGGCGTGGTACAGACTTTTGATCTTTACTACCTCAAATGTCAATGTTTCTGACCTTGAATCATAGTCATCTTCAAAAGCTACATCCAAAGCTATCTTGCCAACAGGATATGCAGACTTACCAGGCACCACACCTTGAAAGACCGTATTCGACGGTTTAAGACTCTTATCTGTCAACCCCATACGGCGGAATGTATCATAATATAAAATGTTGATACTACTTCCCCCATCCATAAGTACTTTGGTAAACTTGTATCCCCCAACTTGAGGGGCTACCACTAGGGCCAAGTGACCTGGATTATCAACCCGGGGTGGGTGACCCTCTCTACTCCATAGAATAGGTTGCTTAGACCAGCGTAAATACTGAGGTACTGCCCGTTCAACAGAGTTTACTGCCCTTTGTGAAGCTTCTGATCACGCTTACACAAACTAGTGGTGAAGACATGATATTGCCCGCTATTTAGCTGCTTGGGATTGCTCTAATAACCCAACTGCTGCTGTTGCTGCTGCTGATTCCCCTGATGGTTGTAACCTCCCTGGTTGCCTTGGTGTCCGGTTTGGTTGCCTTGAAACCCTAAACCGGAACCACCACCACCGTAGCCCGGCCCATGGAAACCTCCTCCTGAACCGCCGAGCGGGTTGTTATCATACTGGAACATATTGGAATTCTTGAAATCCCGCATGATATAACAGTCCTACCAAAGATGTGATGCCGGCTTCTCCTTTGATCCATGCTTTGGACAGGGCTGATTTAACAGGCGCTCCAGATTGGGGCCTGAACCTCCGCCCCTCTTGGGCTGCTTGCCCTTACGGCGCTGGCCATTCTCCTGTGCATTGGTGTTAGCAACAAATTCCACGCTGTTGTTGGCCTTGCGCTTACCGCTGTTTCCATGGCCTGCCGGATTATGCTGCTGACCCTTGGCATTGCCGTTCTTCATACCTTTCCCTGGTTTGTCCTCCTCTGAATTCGGGTCCTTGGTATTATCTGAATTGGCGTATTTAACCAAAGCGGCCATGAGCGTTGACATATCACTGCAGTGACATTTGAGCCTTCCCAACTTCTATTTGAGTGGTAAGAAACGGCAATTGCTCTCTAACGTTAAGACTGCAGTGTCTTCATTGATACGATCTGATGAATGCAGAATCGCTGAGACCCGTTTGACCCAATGGGTCGTGGACTCCCCATCCTCTTGGACACAAGCGGCCAGATCCACGATTGACATCGACTTCTTACAAGTATCTTTGAAGATCTGGATAAACCGGTGCTTTAACTCTGCCCATGATCCGACAGAATTGGTTGGTAAGCTCTTCAACCAAGTGCAAGTTGTTCCTTCCAACATCATGGTGAAATATTTAGCACACACTGCCTCATCCACATCTAACATCTCCATTGCCATATCATACCTCTCCAACCACGCCTCTGGTTGCAAATCGGCGGTGTAATTTGGTACCTTACGAGGTCCCTTGAAATCCTTAGGCAGTCTCACATTACGCAAAGCGGGGGTAAGACACGGCACCCCTAAGGAACTGAACACCACACCTGGCTCCACTGAGGCCGTAGGTTGAACCGGAGTATGTTGTCGTGCTCCGTGTCGAGCTGCCAACTCGGCCTCCCGACGTGCGCGGCCATGGTCCACAACATCCTACGCATTAGTGCCTCCCCTTGCCGGGTTGTTCCCTCGTGGTGAATTTCGGCGACGTGCACTATTGGACATGGCCGGTTCGTCCTCCACATGTCTGCTATAGCTCCGGCTTGGACGGGGAGTGGAATGAATCCTCTCACGACTGTGTGAATACGCCTGCTGTTGATTTAGTGATGTTTGAAGGAGATCCCTGGCCCGTCATGCTTCCACTGCAACTGGTGACTCGCTGTCGGTTGGGAGGGCCGCTAGTTGTGAAGCGGCGGCCACAATGTTGTCCAATGGGTTGGAATAATGCCCAGGAGGTGTTGGTACATACTGTGGCACAATGTTGTTCTGGTGAGGCGGGTCCATTGTCCGCGGTTGAACCGGCGCTCCTGTTCCCGGCGCCTCCGCTCGGTTTAGTATGGGTTGGTTACCAACTCCTGCTCCTGGTGTGTTGAAGAGATTCTGTGGCTCATAAACCGACGGGAGACGCGATTGGTACCTTCTTCTCATGACTTCCTCTGAAGCATTCTGATCCAGCCTAATCCGGTAGGCCTGTGCTTCCAATTCAGCCCGCTCTGTAGCCATCCTAGCATTCTCTGTCGCCAGGTCCCCTTTAGCCTGGGCTGTCTGATCTTTCACTTTTGCAATCTCCGCATTGTGCTGATCCCTGGCCGCTGCATCCACCTCTGCGGCCATTAACGTTGCCAAAGCGTCGAACAAATCAGACAGGACTTGGGCTGGAGGTGGCGCTGAGCTTCCTGTCACTGCTGGTGTGGCCGTTGTTGAACAGGAGAGCATTGCTGCGGCGGGTAGATGAATGAGGCGCTGATTGTGTGCCGGCCATGAAGATGGCGGCCCGGTTTGGCAGATCAGGGGAATCTGGAATACTGTTGCCCTCGGATCCTCCATCAATCTGACCGTCCTGCAACTGGTAAGGTGATTCAGTCTCTCCAGAAGATTCATCATCAGAACAGACCACGATCTCTCCATCGGACACCGGCCCGTCCTCGTACCTCGATCCATGGATGACACCCACGAAAACATGCCTTGCCTCGGGCTGAACCAGCGAAGAACTTACACGATGAGCCGTTTCGATGATGTCGGTGCAGATGTCCGGCTCAGGGGCCGGTTCGCTGATCTTGCCGATGAAGACGTGAATCCCACCAAAGGGGACCTAGTACCCATATTCAATTGAATCAGCCTCGGGACCCCATCCTGCATTGTCGATGTAGAGCTTGCCGCGACGACTCTTCGTCATCCGGCCCATAGCGTATCCCTTAAGTCCATCGAAGTTTCCCTTCAAGAACTCAAAACCATCGTGCGATAGCCCCACGGTGGGCACCAACTGTCGTGGGTTTGTCACGACAGATGTCCTTGTGAAGGGACTTAGTCGTGGAGCCATCGCTACGGGTTAGCTTAAAGGGGTAAAACCAGACAAGGAGACACGGGGAGTTTTATACTAGTTTGGCCCCTTCGAGGAAGGTAAAAGCCTACGTCTAGTTGTGATTGGTATTGCTAGGGTTTCGAAGGCCAGGGAGCGAATCCGCTTTGTCTGGCTCTCGAGTTGTTGTCTGTCCCTAAACCGCGGCCAGGTCGTCCCTTTATATACATAGGTTGACGCCCGCCAAGCTACAGAGTTCCGAAGCCGGATCATAAACGTGTCCTGTTCGGTCTCTACTCTTCCTATCTTACAATACAAGTTACATGACTAGGTCGGTTTACATTTACAGGATGTAACCCGCCTTTGGGCCTTGGGCCTTCCGTAAAGCACCATCATCTTTGCATCTTCATGGGCTTCTAATCTTCAAAGAGTCAACCCGGCTACATAAAGCCGGTTTAACTCTAGTAGTAATATCCCCAATAGGTCCGCTGGTGGAGCCACGCCGCGTGCCGCAGGCAGGCAAGTCTGGGGACCCCCGTTCCTAGTATGAACCGGCACTCGATGCGCTAAGCGTTTTGGAGAAGAACCTTGCCACCATGCTCCTAATTACAGTGGAGGTTGATAAGGAGAGGAAGACTGTGCTCCGGGCTGGCTCCGCCGAGCCGGAGGCCTCAGGCAGCACCTTCTACCCCTTCTTTGTGAGCAGCATCGTTGCCAGTCTGGTTCCCCCTTTCTCCGACTTCGTCTACTCCGTCCTTAGTCATTACAAGATTCACACTCTCCATCTTCATCCCAACTCCTTTCTCCTCCTGTCGATCTTCGCCTTCTATTGCGAGGCGTACGTTGGAGTGGTGCCGTCCGTGGCGCTGCTGCGCCGCTTCTTCTTCTTCTGAATCAATGAGGGTCGCTCCTCTGGGTGTGTTGTCTTCGTCGTGGCCAACAAGACCAATGCCATCTCGAAGGCTGGGAAGAAAGACGAGGGCTTCAGTGGCAAGTGGGTCTTGATGGACGCCAAGCGTGCCCACCCCCGGCTGGTGCTGCCGACGGAGATGCCTGTGTCCCAAGAGGGATGGCTTCACGCAATGCTCACCGACTCCAGGGCGGCACAGGTGTTGGAGAGGATGACCGCCGACCTGACGACTAGTGATTCAAGGGCGGCGAAGCTGACAGGGGCCATGATCATCAAAGAATTCATGAAGCAGCGTGTGGCTCCCCTCCAATCGCACCCGCGTACCTTGTGGAAGCTTGGAGACGAAGGGAACGACCTCCGCCTGCGCCCGGAGGCCCTTTCTGATGAGGATCTGCACTCGGCCCTCCGCTCCTTGGTCGGGGACGACCAGTGCTACCCACCGGACATCTTCGTTCCCTTGTACCACCGTTTGGATGGGGCGAAGGTTGCTGCTGCTCAGCCTATTTTCAACGGGCGTGGGCTTGTGGCGCATGTGCCCTGAAACATCCCGGTGACGATGACTCCGGTGGACGTGTCTTCCAACAAGTCTCGCGAGGAGGAAGAGGAGGAAGAAGAGGAGGAGGAGGAGCGCAACTAGGAGGCGACCCACGAAGGGGCGGGGGAGACCTCCCCTTTGCGCAAGGCCGACATCCTCCGCACCCTGCCTGATGACGATGACGAGGCCGATGTCCCCCTGGAAAGGGGGAGCTGCACGTGGCTGGGGGATCCACGAGGTCCAAGGTCAGTCCCTAGAGGAGGTCATCGACCGAGGTTCCGATGAGGGGAAGGTCGGCGCTGATCTCCCGAGACGACGCCCCTGTTCTGACGCTACCTAGAGCTGCTTCCAGCCTAACCGCTGCCCACTCTTCAACACCTGGAGGCTGCGCGCCCGTGCCTCAGGCTGCAAGGCTCTTAGGTTTCGAGCTTAGGAAGCGTAGAGACTACGCCGCGGTGGACCAGTAAGTATTCTCATCCTACCTTGTTCTTGCTTCTGCTATTGATTCTTGACGCTTCTCCGTTGCACAACTAGGGTGACGCCCGGGGCAAAGAAGAGGAAGGAGGAAGTGGTGGTACTGCTCGGGACCAAATCACCTGCAGTGGCCGCACCCTCCTCTGCTGGGAAGGGTAGTGACAGCGCTCATGCTTCCCCGGCCCGATCGTCCTCACGAGACTTGGGGGAGTATCCTCCGGAGGAGGCAGCCCCTATAGCCCTGCTGGCTCCGGAGGTGCCGGTGTCCAGCTCGGTCGCTGGGGTCCCCCAAGTTTAGGAGCTCCTAGCCTCTCAGGCTGTGGTGATGGCGTTGTCTCCTCCTCCTTCCACCGCACTACTGACCTTGCATCTTTCTGCCTCCCCGGACGTCCTGGAGCGCGCTCTCTCCGCGCTGACCCTGCTGCGAGAGGATCTTCAAGGCACCGACCGTCACATGGTGGCCGGGCACCTGGAGCTCATTTCTGGCTAGCTTCACTCCGATATGTCCGTCCGGGCGGCATTGAGCCAAGCTGCGGCGGCCTCCGAGAAGGACAAGCAGGCCGTTGCCGAAGCCATGGCTGCTCGTGACGTGGCACTGAAGGACGCCGAGGCCACCCAGGATCGCTGTCGGTCGCTGGAGGCCGAGCTGGAGACCGCACACAACGAGCATGTGACCGAAGCTCGAGACCGCAAGGTGGAGGAGGAGAAGATGAAGGCCCGGGAGGATGCTGTCACGGGTCGCGATGCCGAGCTGGAGCAGCTGGCGAAGGCATAGGCCGCGGAGCATAGTCGGCTGGAGAAGTTGGAGAAGAAGATGAAGGCGGAGAAGGCCAAGCTCGAAGTCAAGGCAAAGGTCCTGGGTGAGGACCGCGTGGCCTTCAAGTCCCTTGAGGAGAGGTCCCGCATGGCGCTGCAGGCACTCTACCAGAAGGGCTTGGAGGAGCCGCTGGCAACAGCCGACGAGGGCCTCACCCAGCTGCTTCCTCATCTGGTCGTGATGCTTGAGGATGTCCTGGCCGGGATCGGCCCCTTGGTGGAGGGGGAAACCTGCACGCTTTCCTCGGCCGCGCTGACGTGTGTCTTCAAACATCTCCATCTTTGTGATCCTGACGCCAACCTTGACGAGCTGCTGGAGCCTGTGGATGGTGAGTGCTACGCAGCTGCTGCCAAAACTGTGAAGGGCCAGGTGGAGGCTTTGCTGAAGAAGTTCCACGCCTTCGACCCTGCGCCCCAACTGGTGATGCTGCTGAACCTGCAACTCTAGCGGGCGGCTCAGGTGAGGGCAGCATCACCGTCAAAGGGACGCCTCTTGCAAGCGACTGCAGCATTCAGGGATGATGAGATGACTTGCTGGCAGCTCCTTTTCCTGCTTTGCTTCTGCAACATGAACCATGCCTCGTGGAGGGGTTTAAACTTGTGTTTGGTATTCGAGAAACAGTATGTCTTGTAATTTTGTTTGTAATTCCGCGATTTCCTTCCATTTTCTTTGGTGTTCTGCGTCGGCAGGGCCCGACCCCGCGCATACCTTAGCCACCATTGGGCCGTCCGGATCACTAGGACAGACCAAGGAGTGAGGGGCTATGTGGCCAGTTAGGCTCCTGAGTCGCGATGCTCGGGAGATGCGAGAGTAGGCCTAGTGTTCTACTCCGGCAGGGCCCGACCCTGTGCATACCTCAGCCGCCATTGGACCGTCTGGATCACCAAGACGGACCAAGGAGTGAGGGACTACGTGGCCAGTTAGGCTCCTGAGTCGCGATGCTCAGGAGTCCCCCCTTGACGTCCAAATGTCACAGCCTGATTTTTTTGCCCTTTCTTTTTCTTTTGTTTTTCTGAGATTTTTGCTTGAGTTTTCTTTTTCCATGGCTTTGTGGTCTGGAAACGGAAGAAGATGACCTCTTCTTTTCTTCCAGAGTGGCTTGTCAACCTCAAATCCTTCCCTAGACCTTTCCATTTTCATCCTAGCCTGGTAAGCGCACTCGAGAGAGCACACCGTGTCCTTTTCCTCCCAGGCGACCGTGATGATGCCGTAGCTTCCTGGCATCATGAGGACATTGTAGCCGTGATGAGTCACTTCCATAAACTTGTCCATTGATGGGTACCCATGGATGGCGTTGTATGGGAGGCAGATGTGGGTGATGTCGAAGTCGATGAGTGATACGTCCATTTTGCATCATGCTTTTATATCAATATTTATTGCATTCTGGGATGTTATTACACATTATGTAATAATACTTATGCCTATTCTCTCTTATTTTACAAGGTTTACATAAAGAGGGAGAATGTCGGCAGCTGGGATTCTGGGCTGGAAAAGGAGCAAATATTAGAGACCTATTCTGCACAGCTCCAAAAGTCCTGGAACTTCACGGAAGATGTTTTCCAAATATATAAAAAATACTGAGAGCAAGAACTTCACCAGGGGGCCACACCCTGCCCACTAGGGTGGGGGCGCGCCCTACCCCCCTGGGCGCGCCCCCTACCTCGTGGACCCCCTGGTGGCCCTTCGGTGGCCATCTTCTGCTATATGGAGTCTTTCGATGGGAAAAAATCATAAGCCATCTTCTCGGACAAAACTCCGCCGCCACGAGGCGGTACCTTGGCAGAACCAATCTAGGGCTCTGGCGGAGCTGTTCTGCTGGGGATACTTCCCTCCTGAAGGGGGAAATCATCGCCATCATCATCACCAACGCTCCTCTCATCGGGAGAGGGCAATCTCCATCAACATCTTCATCAGCACCATCTCATCTCAAAACCCTAGTTCATCTCTTGTATCCAATTCTTGTCTCCAAGTCCGGGATTGGTGCTAGTAGGTTGCTAGTAGTGTTAATTACTCCTTGTAGTTGATGGTAGTTGGTTCAATTGGTGGAAGATCATATGTTCAGATCCTATATGCATATTAATACCCCTCTGATTATGAACATGTTTATGCTTTGTGAGTAGTTACTTTTGTTCCTGAGGACATGGGAGAAGTCTTGCTATTAGTAGTCATGTGAATTTGGTATTCGTTTGATATTTTGATGAGATGTATGTTGTCTCTCCTCTAGTGGTGTTATGTGAACGTCGACTACATGGAACTTCACCATTATTTGGGCCTAGAGGAAGGCATTGGGAAGTAATAAGTAGATGATGGGTTGCTAGAGTGACAGAAGCTTAAAACCCTAGTTTATGCGTTGCTTCGTAAGGGGCTGATTTGGATCCATATGTTTCATGCTATGGTTAGGTTTACCTTAATACTTTTGTTGCAGTTATGGACTTTTGTTGTACTTGCGGATGCTTGCAATAGAGGTTAATCATAAGTGGGATGCTTGTCGAAGTAAGGGCCATACCCAAGCACCGGTCCACCCACATACCAAATTATCAAAGTACCGAACGCGAATCATATGAACGTGATGAAAACTAGCTTGACGATATTCCCATGTGTCCTCAGGAGCTCTTTACATCATATAAGAGTTAGTCCAGGCTTGTCCTTTGGTACAAAAAGGATTGGGCCACCATGCTGCACCTTATTTACTTTTGTTACTTATTGCTCGTTACAAATTATCTTATCACAAAACTATCTGTTACCACTTATTTCAGTACTTGTAGAGAATACCTTGCTGGAAACCACTTATCATTTCCTTTTGCTCCTTGTTGGGTTCGACACTCTTACTTATCGAAAGGACTACGAAATATCCCCTATACTTGTGGGTCATCAAGACTCTTTTCTGGCGCCATTGCTGGGGAGTGAAGCGCCTTTGGTAGGTGGAATTTGGTAAGGAAAAATTTATATAGTGTGCTAAAATTTACTGTTAGTTGATACCATGGAAAGTAATCCTCTGAGGGGCATGTTCGGGGTATCTTCACCCTGACCAGTAGAGCAGAGAGTTTCTCCTCAACCTACTGAACCTACTGAAAATGAAAATGAAAATGAAAATGCTTGCTTTGAAGATCCTTTGGGTATTTTAGAAAAACTGCTAGCTAATCCTTTTTTAGGAGATGGAACAAAACATCCTGATGAACATCTGATATATGTGGATGAAGTTTGTGGATTATTTAAGCTTGTAGGTGTATCCGGAGATGTTGTTAAGAAGAAGGTCTTCCCTTTATCTTTGAGGGGAGATGCATCAACATGGTATAGGCTATGTGATGATATGAGGTCTTGGAATTACAAACGATTGAAATTGGAATTTCATCAGAAGTTTTATCCTATGCATCTTGTTCATCGTGATCGCAATTATATATATAATTTTTGGCCTAGCGAAGGAGAAAGCATCGCTCAAGATTGGGGGTAAATCAATGTTATATTCATGCCCCAATCATGAGCTCTCAAGAGAAATGATTATTCAAAATTTTTATGCTCGGCTTTCTGGTAACAATCGTACCATGCTTGATACTTCTTGTGTTGGCTCTATTATGATGAAGACTATTGAATTCAAATGGGATTTATTGGAAAGAATTAAACGCAACTCCGAAAATTGGGACCTCGACAATGGTAAGGAGTCAGGTATGACACCTAGTTTTGATTGTGTTAAATCTTTTATGGATACCGATATTTTTCGTAAATTTAGCACTAAATATGGACTTGACTCTGAGATAGTAGCTTCTTTCTGTGAATCTTTTGCTTCTTATGTTCTCCCCAAGGAGAAGTGGTTTAAATATCATCCTCCCATAGAAGTAAAAGTAGCTGCAACTATTAAAGTTGAAGAAAAGACTATCACTTATAATGATCCTATTGTTCCTACTTCTTATGTTGAGAAACCACCTTTCCCTGTTAGGATAAAGGATCATGCTAAAGCTTCAACTATGGTTCGTAAAAGCAATATTAAAACATATACACCTCCTGAGCAAGTTAAAGTTGAATCTAATATTGCTATCGTTAAAGATCTCTTGTCTAATAATATTGATGGGCATGTTATTTATTTCTGTGATGAAACTACTAGAATTGCTAAACCCCGTGATAAAGATAAACCTAGACCTGTGGTAGGCATGCCTGTTATTTCTGTTAAAATAGGAGATCATTGTTATCATGGCTTATGTGATATGGGTGCCAGTGCTAGTGCAATACCTATCAGCCTTTATAGAGAAGTTATGCTGGATATTGTACCTATTGAGCTAGAAGATATTGATGTTACAATTAAACTTGCCAATAGAGATACTATTTCACCAATGGGAATTGTTAGAGATGTCGAAGTCTTGTGTGGGAAAACTAAATATCCTGCTGATTTTCTTGTTCTTGGTTCCTCACAAGATAGCTTTTGTCCCATTATATTTGGTAGACCCTTCTTAAATATTGTTAATGCTACCATAGATTGCAAAAGAGATGTTGTTAATATCGGTTTAGATGATATGACTCATGAATTTAATTTTTCTAAATATAGTAGACAACACCGTGAAGAAGAATTACCTAGTAAGGATGAAATTATTGGTCTTGCTTCTATTGCGGTACCTCCTAGTGATCCTTTAGAACAATATTTGCTAGACCATGAAAATGATATGTTTATGAATAAAAGAAGGGAATTAGATGAAGTATTCTTTAAACAGGAACCTATTCTGAAAAACAATTTGCCTGTTGAAATCCTAGGGGATCCTCCTCCACCCAAGGTTGATCCCATGTTTGAGCATAAACCGTTACCTGATACTCTTAAATATGCTTATCTTGATGAGAAAAAGATATATCCTGTTATTATTAGTGCTAACCTTTCAGAGCATGAGGAAGAGAGATTATTGAAAACTCTGAACAAGCACCACGCTGCTATTGGGTATACTCTTGATGATCTTAAGGGCATTGGTCCCACTCTATGTCAACATAAAATTAATTTGGAAGAAGATGCTAAACCAGTTCATGATCATCAATGTCGTCTGAATCCTAAAATGAAAGAAGTGGTAAGAAAGGAGATACTAAAGCTCCTTGAGGCAGGTATAATTTATCCCGTTGCTGATAGTCAATGGGTAAGCCCTGTCCATTGTGTCCCTAAGAAGGGAGGTATTACTGTTGTACCTAATGATAAAGATGAATTGAATCCTCAAAGAATTATTAACGGTTATAGGATGGTAACTGATTTCCGCAAATTAAATAAGGCTACTAAAAAGGATCATTACCCCTTACCTTTTATCGATCAAATTCTAGAAAGATTGTCCAGACATACACATTTTTGCTTTCTAGATGGTTATTCTAGTTTCTCACAAATACTTGTGTCAGCCAAAGATCAATCAAAGACTACTTTTACATGCCCTTTTGGTACTTTTTCTTATAGATGTATGCCTTTTGGTTTATGTAATGCACCTGCTACCTTTCAAAGATGCATGATGGCTATGTTCTCTGACTTTTGTGAAAAGATTTGTGAGGTTTTCATTGACGACTTTTCCGTCTATGGATCTTCTTTTGATGATTGCTTGAGCAACCTTGATCGAGTTTTGCAGAGATGTGAAGAAACTAATCTTGTCTTGAATTGGGAAAAGTGCCACTTTATGGTTAATGAAGGTATTGTCTTGGGGCATAAAGTTTCTGAAAGAGGTATTGAAGTTGATAAAGCCAAGGTTGATGCTATTGAAAAGATGCCTTGTCCCAAGGACATCAAAGGTATAAGAAGTTTCCTTGGTCATGCCGGTTTTTATAGGAGGTTCATCAAGGACTTCTCAAAAATCTCCCAGCCTCTGACTAATTTATTACAAAAAGTTATACCATTTGTCTTTGATGATGATTGTGTAGAAGCATTGAAATACTTAAGAAAGCATTGATCTCTACACCTATTGTTCAGCCACCTGATTGGAATTTACCCTTTGAAATTATGTGTGATGCTAGTGATTATGCTGTAGGTGTTGTTCTAGGACAAAGAGTTGATAAGAAACTAAATGTTATTCAATATGCTAGTAAAACTCTAGACAATGCTCAAAGAAATTATGCTACTACTGAAAAAGAATTCTTAGCAGTTGTATTTGCTTGTGATAAGTTTAGACCTTATATTGTTGATTCTAAAGTAACTATTCACACTGATCATGCTGCTATTAAATATCTTATGGAAATGAAAGATGCTAAACCTAGACTTATTAGATGGGTTCTCTTGCTACAAGAATTTGATTTGCATATTGTTGATAGAAAAGGAGTTGAGAACCCCATTGCATACAACTTGTCTAGGTTAGAAAATGTGCTTGATGACCAACTACCTATTGATGATAGCTTTCTCATACTACTCCATGGTATGCTGATTATGCTAATTACATTGTTGCTAAGTTTATACCACCTACTTTCACATACCAGCAAAAGAAAAAGTTCTTCTATGATTTGAGGCATTACTTTTGGGATGACCCACATCTTTATGAAGGAGTAGATGGTGTTATTAGACGTTGTGTACCTCATCATGAACAGGAACAGATCCTACAGAAGTGTCACTCCGAAGCTTATGGAGGACACCATGCTGGAGATAGAACTGCACATAACGTACTGCAATCTGGTTTTTATTGGCCTACTCTCTTCAAGGATGCCCGTAAGTTTGTTTTATCTTGTGATGAATGTCAAAGAATTGGTAATATTAGTAGACGCCAAGAAATGCCTATGAATTATTCACTTGTTATTGAACCATTTGATGTTTGGGGCTTTGACTATATGGGACCTTTTCCTTCCTCTAATGCTTATACACATATTTTAGTTGCCGTTGATTACGTTACTAAGTGGGTAGAAGCTATTCCAACTAGTAGTGCTGATCATAACACTTCTATTAAGATGCTTAAAGAAGTTATTTTTCCAAGATTTGGAGTCCCTAGATATTTAATGACTGACGGTGGTTCACATTTTATTAATGGTGCTTACCGTAAAATGCTTGCTAAATATGATGTTAATCATAGAATTGCATCTCCTTATCACCCTCAGTCTAGTGGTCAAGTAGAATTGGGTAATAGAGAACTCAAATTAATTTTGCAAAAGACTGTTAATAGGTCTAGAAAGAATTGGTCCAAGAAACTTGATGATGCACTATGGGCCTATAGAACTGCATATAAAAATCCTATGGGTATGTCTCCGTATAAAATGGTCTATGGAAAAGCATGTCACTTACCTCTCGAACTAGAACACAAGGCTTATTGGGCTATTAAAGAACTTAATTATGATTTTAAACTTGCCGGTGAGAAGAGGTTATTTGATATTAGCTCACTTGATGAATGGAGAACCCAATCCTATGAAAATGCCAAGTTGTTTCAAGTAAAAGTTAAAAGATGGCATGACAAAAGGATACAAAAGCGTGAGTTTAATGTAGGTGATTATGTATTGCTATACAACTCTCGTTTAAGATTTTTTTCAGGAAAACTTCTCTCTAAATGGGAAGGTCCTTACACTATCGAGGAGGTCTACCTTTCCAATGCCATAAAAATCAACAACTTTGAAGGCACAAATCCGAAGGTGGTGAACGGTCAAAGAATCAAACACTATATCTCAGGTAATCCCATAAATGTTGAAACCAATGTTATTGAAACCGTAACCCCGGAGGAATACATAAGGGAGACTTTCTGGAACGTTTCAGACTTCGAAAAGGAATAGGTATGTGGTACGGTAAGTAAACCGACTCCAAAACAGTTTTTAATGCAATATTTCTCTGTTTTGGAATATTTAGAAAAATAGAAAAATAAGAAGCAGTCCGGGAAGGGCACGAGGCCTCCACGAGGTTGAGGGCGTGCCCAACCCTACTGGGCGCGCCCCCCTACCTCGTGGGCACCTCGTGTGCTCTCGGAACTCCGTTTTCGTACACAACACGTATTTTGGTCGGTAAAAATTCATTATATAACCTCCCGGGGGTTTTGACTCCCGTATCACGCAAAAATCTCATGTCTTTGTTTCGAGCTGTTTTTCTGGCAGATCCAGGTCGTCTTCAAGTGCCCCCAAGGATCAGTTCTTCGAGAAGGTCATCAACCCCAACCTCGCAGAAGTGGTGCAACACCCTCAAACCATAGAGATGTGTGAGGGTTTGTTGCACATCCGCGATGCTGAGGGACCAAGGAAGACCGGAAGCACGGAGGCCAGGCTCGAGGCATTGGAGCAAGAAGTTTTCAAGTGTCAGGAGATGGTGGAGCATGGACTTGATTCCAATCACATTATGATCACGGAGTTCACCAACAACCACAAGCTAGACGTCAAGGACATTGGGGAGGCCATCTTTAAGCCCAGATTTATGACCTGCAAAACCAAAACTGTGAGTATGAATATAGATTCAAGAGGATGAGTTTGGCTGCAGATTTAAGGTTTCAGGAGACTCGATCATCCTTCTATGATGGTGAGCCTATGCCCTGGAAGAAGGACGACAAGCCTACGCCATCAACAACATCACCACCATCTCCACCAACAAAGAAGAATTGAGTATCTTGTATGGGCACTCCACTTGGCAACTGCCAAGCTTGGGGGAGTGCCCCGGTATCGTATCACCATCAATTTATCTTTACCGTTTTTCTTAGTTCTATCCTTTTGGTAATATCTTGATCTAGTAGAATAAAAGTTCTTAGTGTGATCTACTTGTGAGTTTTGCTTTATTGTCCTTCTATGTAATCGAGTCCGTGAGCTATATAATAAAGATTAGTGTTGAGTCAAGGGCTTGATTATTTTGCCATGATCCTAAGTGAATAAAAGAAAAGAGAAAGAAATAAAAAGAAACAAAGAGGTCATGTGAGTCTTATGGAGAGTAATGAGCTCACATAGAAAGAGTATGATGAATAAAAGTTGTTGAGGGTTTACAAACATAGTTTTGGTCATCGTTGCAATTAATAGGAAGTAATAAAGAAAGAGAGGTCTTCACATATAAATATTCTATCTTGGACATCTTTTATGATTGTGAGCACTCATTAAAATATGACATGGTAAAGAGTTGACATTGGACAAGGAAGACAACGTAATGGGTTATGTTTTCTTACATCTGAGATTAATTATATTGAGTTGGATCTTTCAACATGATGAGCTTGCCTTTCCCCCTCATGCTAGCCAAATTCATTGCACCAAGTAGAGATACTACTTGTGCTTCCAAATACCCTTAAACCAGTCTTGCCATAAGAGTCCACCATATCTACCTATGGATTGAGTAAGATCCATCAAGTAAGTTGTCATCGGTGCAAGCAATAAAAATTGCTCTCTAAATATGTATGATTGATTGGTCTGGAGGAAATAAGATTTATACGATCGTGTGATATGGAAGTAATAAAAGCGAAAAACTGCATAATAAAGGTCCATATCACAAGTGGTAATATAAAGTGACGTTCTTCGTATTAGGATTTTGTGCATCCAACCATAAAAGCGCATGACAACCTCTGCTTCCCTCTGCGAAGGGCCTATCTTTTACTTTTATCTCCTACCTTGCATAAGAGTCATGGTGATTTTCACCCTTCCTTTTTACATTTTATCCTTTGGCAAGCACAATATGTTGGAAAAGATCCTAGTGTATATGGCTAATTGGATGTGACTTTTCATGAACGATAACTGTTGACATTACCCTTGAGGTAAAACGTTGGGAGGCAAAACTATAAGCCCCTATCTTTCTCTATGTCCGATTAAAAATCCATACCCATAAGTATTGCCTGAGTGTCAGCAATTGTGAAAGATTATATGATAGTTGAGTATGTGGACTTGCTGAAAAGCTCTTATACATTGACTCTTTCCAATGTTACGATAAATTGCAATTGCTTCAATGACCGAGATTATAGTTTGTTAGTTTTCAATGAAGTTTATGATTCATACTTGATATTGTGATTGAATTATTACTCTAGCATTTGAGATCATATGACAAAGAATTATATAAGTTGCTATTCTAAGAATGATAATGATGCCGTCATGTCCATATTTTATTTTTATGGACACCTCTATCTCCAAACATGTGGACATATTTTTCGATTTCGGCTTTTCGCTTGAGGACAAGCGAGGTCTAAGCTTGGGGGAGTTGATACGTCCATTTTGCGTGATGCTTTTATATCAATATTTATTGCATTATGGGCTGTTATTACACATTATGTCACAATACTTATGCCTATTCTCTCTTATTTTACAAGGTTTACATAAAGAGGGAGAATGCTGGCAGCTGGGATTCTAGGCTAGAAAAGGAGCAAATATTAGAGACCTATTCTACACAGCTCCAAAAGTCCTAAAACTTCACGGAAGATGTTTTCCAAATATATGAAAAATACTGAGAGCAATAACTTCACCTGGGGCCCAGCCCTGTTAACTAATTAGGATTAGTTTAAATTATTTTTAGTTTAACTAATCACACTGACACGCGGGACCCACTGTCAGGTTTGACCCGGACCGTGTCCCGTTGACCTGCTGATGTCACACCGACGTCAGGCTGACGCAGTAATTGATTTTCTGGATTTAATCTAATATAGGAAATTCCAGAATATAGTTTAAACTTCAAAAATTCATAACTTTTAATCTGTAACTCCAAATCAGACAAGTTATATATGAAAAATGATCAGAAAAATCCAATCTATCCATCTGTACTATTTTCATGCATGATGAAACAAGTTAACTTGATGTTTAATGCAGAACAAGGTAAAACACTTTAAAGGGCCATGTATGAGTTTGAAATTTGAATCTTTGGTTCAAATTGGTTCAAACCCTTCTGGTCTTAGTTGCATTAGCCCAACACACTCATATTGCCATGTTTCATGCATGCATCATATTGTTGCACATTGTTTGGTGATGGTTGTGTATCGGTGTTCTTGCGGCAGGTTCTGCCTCCGAGGAGTACCGTGATTACCCTAACGAAGAACCGTATCAGTGCATCGAACCATCAGGCAAGCAACCAACCATTTGATCATATCGATACAATCCCATGTTCTCGCTCCTGCTCTCTTTTACTGCATTAAGACAACGCGTTTCAAACTGCTGTGTGCTACGGTAGTTGAACCCACTTCCTCTGCATGACCTGTCATTGCCACAGTAACTAGATGAAACCCACTAGCATGTGTAGGAGTTGATTGAGCCATATATATGTGTTGTTCCTACCTTGCTATGCCTGCTATGCTTAGAGTCGTGTCAGGTCTGGTTCATCTGGGTGATGGGCTAGAGTGAAATGATTATGTCGGTAATGAGAGTGGTGTGGTGAACATGATTTTGTAAAGGTATCGATGAGAGGCCATGTAGGAGTACATGGTGGGTTGTTTCATTGAAGCTGACCTTAAGCACTGAGATCTGTATGTGTGATTTAAGAATCAGCTATTACCATGCATTGGGCCCGAAACCAATGGACCCTCTCGGCTTCTTATTCACCCTAGTTCTCCGTCCAGGAGTTGCAAGTAGTTTCTGGTGTTTGTAGCCTACTGGAGGCCGTGGACAATGCTGACCGTAGGGGTGGGCTGTGATGCGGTAGGTACGTGGTCGGGGATACCGGGCACCCGTTAGGTGTCATGGACCCCTGTACACATCGTTCGGGGCCGTATGGGAAACCTCGGCCAGACTCCCTGCGGATGGAACCTGGATAGGCGATAAACCTGGATTGGAGACTTAGGTGATTAGGTAGGTCGTGGCCGACACCCACGTTGGGCTTCCGCTTGAAGGTTGCCGAGTACATGTCGTGTAAACGACGGTAAGTGGTGAGAGCGTGTATGAAGAAGTACACCCCTGCAGGGTTAACATAATCTATTCGAATAGCCGCGTCCGTGGTAAAGGACTACTTGGTTGCCTATACAGTTCATAGACAAGTAAATGGAAACTACTAAAAGCCTCAAGATAAGTGTGAGTGCCGAGGATGGCTCTTCCGTAGGAAGATGGAGGTGGATCCTCGGTAGTGTATTGAAGTGGTGAGTAGTGGACTCGTGTGCGCAAAACCATTTCAAGTTGAAGTCTCGTAGGATATCCTAGCCAAGAGTCAGAGCTGGCTTGCTGCAATAACTCCACCAACCCTTCTTGATAATGTGCATGTATGTAGGATCTGATGTAAGTCTTGCTGAGTACCTTTGTACTCATGTTGCTATAATTTACATTTTACAGAAGACGCTGCAACCCCTTCTGATGGGTTCTTCGTAGACGTTGACATCAATGAGTAGGCTAAGGCCCAGGTGGTGATCCTGAGCTTGTGAAGGACCACGTAGTATAGCTAGGCTTCCCAAGCCTCTTTTATTTTACTAGTTGTCTGTACTCAGACAAGTTACTTCCGCTGCTAGTTTGTATGACTGTATGACTTGAATGCTGGGTCGTGTGACCCGTACCTATGTGTATGTTATGTATGGCTCTCTGAGCCTTAAATAAAGTACTTGTGTCGTAGAGTCATGTTGTGATGCCTTGCTGTATTTGCACATATCGAGCAGATTGTGTGTATGATTGAAATGCTTGGTATCTGTGGGATCTGACTATCTAGTTGTTTATCTTTAGTAGCCTCTCTTACCGGGAAATGTCTCCTAGTGTTACCACTGAGCCATGGTAGCTTGCTACTGCTCTGGAACACTTAGGCTGGCCGGCATGTGTCCTTCTTCGTTCCTGTGTCTGTCCCTTCGAGGAAATGTCTCGCATTGAGTACCGGAGTCCTGTTAGCCCGCTACAGCCCGGTTTACCGGAGTCCTGCTAGCCCAGTGCTACAGCCCGGACCCACTTGCTGATGACTGACATGTTCATTGCTGGGTCATGGATGCCTGTCCCTGTAAGTCTGTGCCACTTTGGATTTACGACTAGCCATGTCAGCCCGGGCTCCTTATCATATGGATGCTAGCGACACTATCATATACGTGTGCCAAAAGGCGCAAACGGTCCCGGGCAAAGGTAAGACGACACCCGTGGGAATACCGTGCGTGAGGCCGCAAAGTGATATGAGGTGTTACATGCTAGACCTATGTGGCATAGAGTCGGGGTCCTGACAGCGTTGGTATCAGAGCCGGACTGCCTGTAGGTTCTCCAAGCCAAACTGGTCGATGTTGAGTCTAGAAATTCTTTAGTTATATGTAGGGGAATTGTTTGTGGGTTGGAACATAAGGCTCTTTTTACTCCTTTATCTTATGACATTCTGATCTGAGTCAGTCTATTCTTCCACCGGGGGTTAAGGAATTAGGATCTTTCTCTCTATCAGGTTCACGTGTTACTAATCAGTAGTACCTTATAGGTTGGATGGATACAAGCCTAGTTCAGTTCTACTGCCACATTATGTTGCTAGGATGGACTCAGAACTTGATATGATGTTGTTGAGTGTGTATGAAATCCTTTGTCAAATGTCTCAAAATCCTTCTTGAGCATTTACAGCCGTTATGCTGCCGAAATTTTGCTAGAAATTCTAATGCCTTTGCATTATGGTTGTGCTTTCAGATGGCCACTCGCGACCTCAATCAAGTGGTTCGCCTGACTCGATGCCTAGATGTACCCGACCATACTGCCATGTTGGTTAGGGTAATGACTGAGGCTGGATACCATTGGTATCCTAAGTACACGGTCGAAGAGCAATTTCGAGACTTTAATCAAAGCCAGTATCTCTGCACTGTCAGGATATTTCCATCTTATCCTGGATCCATCGAGCCCCTTCACTGCTCCTATGGACTCGGGGTTACTATTGAGATGGCCGTGCAGGACGCCGCCTACTCTATGATGACCATCATGCGAGTCAGGTGTGGCCTATTTCGGGACTCTGATTTCCGGTATATGCCAGGATCACTTCCGGGAGCACAAGGGTATCTCCAGGCTATCTATGCTGACCCCACTCAGGAGGATTCACGGACTCGCACCACTGCTGAGATGCTCGAGGATAAGGACTGTGAAAATCGGGCCTTAAGGCTAGAGCTTTTCAATACCCGTGCTGACCATTGGGCCACGTTGACTCGGTTTGCACCGGCGGTGCAAGCTGGATATTCGGATATGCGCGATCTCTATCCTGTGAGATCTGCTCTGCCAAACGTGATGGGTTGGCGTGATGTAGGAGGCATCACCCCACCTCGTGGTCCCCGCGGGCCACCATCTGTTGGTCCAAGACCTCATCCTAGCCCCTATGGTCCACAAGCTCCGCGAGATCGTCTGTTTCCGGATGATCATGTTGAGCTTCCAGGCTATGGAGGTGACTTCTACGAGGACTACTACGGATCGGTCTGAGTTAGTGGTAGTATCACTAGTTCGTACTAGCTGTGTCGTCTATCGTCCTGCGTGACTCGTGGGATATGACCTAGTTTGTACCGCTTCCGGAGGTGTAGAAAAATAATGTATAGGAGCTTGGGATGCCTCCGATGAGATGTAATCCTATTTTCACCGTAATAGTACCTTGTTTGGTCTTGTACTAAACCTTGTATGGTGTGTATGACGATGGAATAAAGAAGCAATTTTTGTATCTACCATGTCATACAGATGATCATCTTGCATTCCGAGTTATTCCTTACATTCTGTATTCTATGTCGGAATCTTATCATTCTGACTAAATCATTGTCTTGTTTACCTAGGATGGTCAACACGCGCAATAACCCCGCTCCTCAAGAGCCGGCCGAAGGCAGTGAAGTCAGGAATGCAAATCTGCCTCATCCTCCTTCCCTAGCCGAGGTTATGCTGGAAGCTGAGAGAAACAAGCGGGAGACCAACTGTTTGTTGGAGCGTATTGAGCAGAACACCGCACACCATCAGAGAAATAACTTGGTGTCACTCAGTGATTTCATCAAGTTACATCCACCCACGTTCCACCACTCCGTCGAGCCTCTCGACGCTGATGATTGGCTTCGCAGTATTTCTCACAAACTGCGTTCTGCGCTAGTAGCTGAGGCTGACAAGGTCACCTTTGCTGCATATCATCTTGAAGGCCCCGCCAGTCTATGGTGGGAAAATTATGGAGCTATGCGCCCAGCGGGCCATGTTACTACTTGAGCTGAATTCAGCGAGGCTTTCCGTGAACATCACATTCCGGAGGGTCTCATGGACCGTAAACGTGAGGAATTTTGCAGTTTCACTCAAGGCCGACTCTCTGTGGATGCTTACAGCAGGGAGTTCGGTAACCTCGCACGATATGCAACCGAGGAAGTTTCTACTGACGCCAAGAAGCAAGCAAGGTTCCGTAAGGGACTTAGTCCTGAGCTTCGCCGCGACCTTCGTCTGCATGAGTGCACATCTTTTCAGAAGCTTGTTAACAAGGCCATCAGTGCTGAGACTGGTCAGACTGATTATGAAGCAACACGCAAGCATGGCCGTGACGTGGGTTCCTCATCCGGTGCTGGCCCTCAGAAGCGCCGCGTGTGGGTGCCCAACACTGCCCTGCCACCCAGGTTCATACCGAGGCCATCCTTCCAGGCGCCTCGCCCTGTTCAACAGTCTGCATCAGCCAAGCCCTATGGTGGTCCAACCAACAGTGCTCCTCCACGTACCAGTTCCGTGACTTGTTTTAAGTGTGGGGAAACCGGCCACTATATGCGTGAGTGTCCCCAGACCAACCCCAACCAACCTGCTAAAGCTGTTGGCCGTGGCAAGCCGACAGGGAAAGTGTTCCACGCCAAGCCGGCCACCGCTACACGTGGCCATGTCAACTGTATCTCTGCCGAAGAAGCTCAAGAGGATCCCAACGTCGTTCTCGGTATGCTCCTTGTTAATTGCCACCCGGCATCTGTTCTTTTCGATACAGGAGCCTCTCATTCATTTATATCCGAGAACTATGCTCGTTTGCATAACACCGCATTCTGTGACATGCCATCCACTATGGAAATTTCTACTCCCCGTTCTAGATGGCAAACCTCCAGGGTAAGTTATGGAAATGAAATCCAAGTCGACAGACTTGTTTTCCTTGCATCTTTGATAGCTCTCAAATTTTCAGATATTAATATCATTTTGGGTATGGACTGGATGTCAGCTCATCATGCCAAAATTGATTTCTTCTCTAGGACTGTTCAACTCACTCATCCTTCGGGGAAGATAGTCAATGTCTTGACCCTAATAGCCAAGCGACAGTTATATTCTCTTAACGCCAGCCCTTTGCCAGACCGTGAGGACGTTCCGGTAGTCCGTGACTTCCCGGATGTCTTCCCAGAGGAATTGCCAGGTGTTCCACCTGACAGGGATGTTGAGTTCGTAATAGACCTTATTCCAGGAACCGTCCCGATTGCTAGAAGACCCTATAAGATGGCACCACTAGAACTAGCCGAGCTTAAGAAACAACTCGATGAGTCCTTGAAAAAGGGTTTCATCCGACCTAGTTCATCTCCGTGGGCTTGCCCCGTCCTCTTCGTCAAGAAGAAGGATGGTACGGACCGGATGGTTGTAGATTATTGACCTGTCAATTTGGTCACAATCAAGAACAAATATCCGCTCCCCAGGATCAACGACCTGTATGATCAGCTCGCTGGATCCTCAGTCTTCTCCAAAATGGATTTGAGGTTGGGCTACCATCAAATCAAAATCAGGAACGGGGATATTCCTAAAACGGCCTTTGTTACTCGTTATGGCCAATACGAGTACACCGTCATGTCCTTCGGGTTAACCAACGCTCCAGCCACTTTTTCTCGGTTAATGAACTCAATCTTCATCGAGTATTTGGATAAATTCGTCGTGGTTTACCTCGATGATATACTCATCTACTCCAAGAGCGAGGAAGAACATGCCGAACATCTAAGGCTAGTGTTGAAGAAACTTCGAGAGCATCGCCTTTATGCCAAATTTTCTAAATGTGAATTCTGGTTGTCAAAAGTGACCTATCTGGGTCATGTAATATCTGGTAAAGGTATTGCTGTTAACCCTGAGCGAGTTCAAGCCGTCCTTAATTGGACTCCACCTGAATCGGTCAAGCAAGTTCGGAGTTTTCTGGGCTTAGCGAGCTATTGCCATCGCTTTGTCGAAAACTTCTCCAAAGTTGCTAAACCTCTAACCGAACTCCTCAAGAAAGATAAAAAGTTCGAGTGGACTCCACAATGTGAGCACAGCTTTCAGGAATTGAAAAGATGCCTGACCTCTGCTCCCGTACTGGTACCGCCAGACTTCTCCAAGGACTTCGTTATCTACTACGACGCCTCGTGACAAGGACTAGGTTGCATTCTCATGCAAGATCGACACGTAATTGCTTACGCTTCATGGCAATTGCACCCACATGAGGAGAATTATCCTACCCATGATCTAGAGCTTGCAGCCGTAGTCTATGCACTTAAGACCTGGCGACATTACCTCCTCGGTCATCGTTGCGGAATATTCACTGATCACCAAAGTCTGAAGTACATCTTCACCCAACCGGATTTGAATCTCAGGCAAAGACGTTGGGTTGAGTTGATCACAGATTTCGACTTAGGAATAACTTACACCCCAGGGAAAGCCAACGTCATGGCTGATGCACTAAGTCATAAATCTTATTGTAACAACCTGATGTTACAACAAAGTCAACCGCTTCTCCATGAAGAATTTCGGAAGCTTAACCTTCACATTGTTCCTCAAGGTTTTCTCTCCACCTTGGTGGCGAAACCTACCCTTACGGATCAGATCATCAAAGCACAGAAGGTAGATCCGGGAATTTCCCGCATCAAGAGAAACATCAAGAAAGGAGTTGTGAATTGTTTCTCCATTGATGATCAAGGGGTCGTATACTTCGGGAATCGACTAGTGGTTCCCAAGGTGCGAAACCTGAGACGATTGATCCTTAAGGAAGCTCATGAATCTCCTCTCACCATTCATCCCGGTAGTACTAAGATGTATCAGGACCTACGCCAGAGGTTCTGGTGGACTAGGATGAAGAGAGAAATTGCTCAGTATATTGCTAATTGCGACGTCTGCCGTCGTGTAAAAGCAGAGCATCAACGGCCTGCTGGCACCCTTCAACCCCTAGCCATTCCTGAATGGAAATGGGATAAAATTGGTATGGATTTCATTACCGGTTTTCCCAGGACCAAGAAAGGGAATAATGCTATCTTCGTCGTGGTCGATCGTCTTTCCAAGGTAGCCCACTTCTTACCTGTTCGTGAGAGTATAACCGCTAGTCAGTTGGCAGACTTATACATCTCCCGAATCGTGTCTCTCCATGGTGTTCCTTTGGAAATTAACTCGGATCGAGGAAGTCTTTTCACCTCTCGATTTTGGGAAAGTTTCCAAAATGCTATGGGAACTCGCCTTTCTTTTAGCACCGCTTTCCACCCTCAGTCGAGTGGTCAAGTGGAACGCGTCAACCAGATTCTAGAAGACATGCTTCGAGCCTCTGTTATCTCATTCGGAATGGAGTGGGAGAAATGCCTTCCATTTGCCGAATTTGCTTACAACAACAGCTATCAATCTAGCTTGGGTAAATCCCCTTTTGAAGTTCTCTATGGACGACGGTGTCGAACACCCCTTAACTGGTCAGAAACCGGGGAAAGACAATTCTTTGGCCCGGATATGATTCAGGAAGCAGAAGAGCAAGTTCGCATCGTTCGTGAAAAGTTGAAAACAGCCCAATCTCGTCAGAAGAGTCAATACGACCGAAAACATAAGGCTATGACTTTCGAGGTTGACGAGAAGGCTTACCTTCGGGTTACCCCTCTGAAGGGAACCCATCGTTTTGGTATCAAAGGCAAATTGGCTCCTCGTTACATTGGACCTTTTTGCATTCTCGCTAAACGAGGAGAAGTTGCCTACCAGTTGGAACTACCTCCGCATCTCTCCAGAGTCCACGATGTCTTCCACGTTTCTCAACTCAGGCGTTGCTTCTCAGATCCTGTCCGTGGAGTGGACCACGAAACGCTTGATCTCCAAGATAATCTCACATATCGAGAGTACCCCATTCGTATCCTCGATCAGGCCGAGCGTACCACTCGACATCATAATATCAAGTTTCTCAAAGTTCAATGGTCGCACCATTCTGAGGATGAAGCAACTTGGGAAAGGGAGGATCGTCTTCGACTCGAGTACCCCGCCCTCTTTCCGGAGGAACCCAAATCTCGGGACGAGATTCTTTTGAGTGGGGGTGAGTTGTCACACCCTAGCTAGTTCATGCATTGGAGTGTTGCATCATGTTTATTCTTTCATCAGAAACCTGAAATGGGGATGACAGAACCCCCAGCCCCCTCTGAAACCAACTAGGGTTTACTAAAAAACTTTTTCAATGAACCTGAAATGCCCTTCTAAAATGCCCATCATTTTTGTCTTGGTTCAGAACCTCTGCCAAAAGTGATGCACATTTTCCTAGGTCATCTTAGGGTCTTTGAATTAAATCATAGATATTTGAATTTGGGCATTTAAAATTATATAAAATATTCAGATGCTCAAATATCTCCAAACTAAAATGTTTCATGTTGGAAATAATCCAACTATGGACCAGGAGTAGTTTGGTGATTTTAGGAGTTGCCTAAGTATTTTTATTAATTCAACAAAGTTGCAGAAGTATTAAAAAACAGAAAACAGAAAAAAAATAGAAAAACCTTACCTGGAGCCCAGCACCCAGCCCACCTGCCGGCCCAGCCCAGCGCCGCTCCAGCGAGCTGCTTGCCGGCCAGGCAGGCAGGCAGGTGCCCGACGGCGACCGCAGCGCGCGCCACGCAGCTGGCTGCCGCCCTGCTCCACCTCCTCGCCTCGGGGCTGGATGGATGAGCTCCACGCAGCGCCGTGAACCCACAGGACACCTCCATTCTCCCCCAACCCCTCTCTCTCGTGCTCCCCCGCCATGGCCGACGCCATCGCCGCCACCCCCTCGCCGTAGCCACGCCCTCCGTCGACCCCACGCCGTGCCGCCGTGTCCAGGAGCTCCGCTACCCTCTTCTCCTTCGAGCAAGCCGAGCCCCGAGCTCTCGCAAGGCCCGAGCCCACCGCATCGACCTCGACCGAACCGCCGTCGCCGGAGATCCCCTTCAACGCCGTCGTCGCTCCGGTCCATCCCCGGCCGCACCAAGGGCTTCGTCGAACTCCCCGTGAGCTTAGCCATCTTCCCCTCCCTTCTTTTCTTGCTCCCGAGCCGTGTAGTGACCTCCCGGAGCTCAACCGCACCCACCGCCGCGGAGCTCGTCGCCGACGTGCTCCCGGTCACCCTCCGGCCACTCCTCGGTGTCCATCATGCTCACCGCGTCACGTAGCACCTAACTAGCTACTCCCCGCACCTCACCGACCCCTCTTGCGTCAAGTTCGACTTCGGCCGAACCCCGGTGGACGCCAAAGTCGTCGCCGGCGCCAACTCCGGCCACCCCGACCCCAACGGACTCCACCAAGAGCTGCGGCTCGTCCTCAGCTCCACTCCGATGGTCTCCGCGACCCATTTGGTGGCTGAAACGGCCAAAACCACTTCCGCCGCCGCGTCGGGCTCGCCTGCGGCTAAACGCCGGTGCAGCCGACCCGGGTTTGACCACGGGTGGGCCCTGGTTGACTCTCCTGAGTCAATGACAGGTGGGGCCCAGCCCTGTTAACTAATTAGGATTAGTTTAAATTATTTTTAGTTTAACTAATCACACTGACACGCGGGACCCACTGTCAGGTTTGACCCGGACCGTGTCCCGTTGACCTGCTGATGTCACACTGACGTCAGGGTGACGCAGTAATTGATTTTCTGGATTTAATCTAATATAGGAAATTCCAGAATATAGTTTAAACTTCAAAAATTCATAACTTTTAATCTGTAACTCCAAATCAGACAAGTTATATATGAAAAATGATCAGAAAAATCCAATCTATCCATCTGTACTATTTTCATGCATGACAAAACAAGTTAACTTGATGTTTAATGCAGAACAAGGTAAAACACTTTAAAGGGCCATGTATGAGTTTGAAATTTGAATCTTTGGTTCAAATTGGTTCAAACCCTTCTGGTCTTAGTTGCATTAGCCCAACACACTCATATTGCCATGTTTCATGCATGCATCATATTGTTGCACAATGTTTGGTGATGGTTGTGTATCGGTGTTCTTGCGGCAGGTTCTGCCTCCGAGGAGTACCGTGATTACCCTAACGAAGAACCGTATCAGTGCATCGAACCATCAGGCAAGCAACCAACCATTTGATCATATCGATACAATCCCATGTTCTCGCTCCTGCTCTCTTTTACTGCATTAAGACAACGCGTTTCAAACTGCTGTGTGCTACGGTAGTTGAACCCACTTCCTCTGCATGACCTGTCATTGCCACAGTAACTAGATGAAACCCACTAGCATGTGTAGGAGTTGATTGAGCCATATATATGTGTTGTTCCTACCTTGCTATGCCTGCTATGCTTAGAGTCGTGTCAGGTCTGGTTCATCTGGGTGATGGGCTAGAGTGAAATGATTATGTCGGTAATGAGAGTGGTGTGGTGAACATGATTTGGTAAAGGTATCGATGAGAGGCCATGTAGGAGTACATGGTGGGTTGTTTCATTGAAGCCGACCTTAAGCACTGAGATCTGTATGTGTGATTTAAGAATCAGCTACTACCATGCATTGGGCCCGAAACCAATGGACCCTCTCGGCTTCTTATTCACCCTAGTTCTCCGTCCAGGAGTTGCAAGTAGTTTCTGGTGTTTGTAGCCTACTGGAGGCCGTGGACAGCGCTGACCGTAGGGGTGGGCTGTGATGCGGTAGGTACGTGGCCGGGGATACCGGGCACCCGTTAGGTGTGACGGACCCCTGTACACATCGTTCGGGGCCGTATGGGAAACCTCGGCCGGACTCCCTATGGATGGAACCTGGATAGGCGATAAACCTGGATTGGAGACTTAGGTGATTAGGTAGGTCATGGCCGACACCCACGTTGGGCTTCCGCTTGAAGGTTGCCGAGTACATGTCGTGTAAACGACGGTAAGTGGTGAGAGCGTGTATGAAGAAGTACACCCCTGCAGGGTTAACATAATCTATTCGAATAGTCGAGTCCGCGGTAAAGGACTACTTGGTTGCCTATACAGTTCATAGACAAGTAAATGGAAACTACTAAAAGCCTCAAGATAAGTGTGAGTGCCGAGGATGGCTCTTCCGTAGGAAGACGGAGGTGGATCCTCGGTAGTGTATTGAAGTGGTGAGTAGTGGACTCGTGTGCGCAAAACCATTTCAAGTTGAAGTCTCGTAGGATAGCCTAGCCAAGAGTCAGAGCTGGCTTGCTGCAATAACTCCACCAACCCTTCTTGATAATGTGCATGTATGTAGGATCTGATGTAAGTCTTGTTGAGTACCTTTGTACTCATGTTGCTATAATTTACATTTTACAGAAGACGCTGCAACCCCTTCTGATGGGTTCTTCGTAGACGTTGACATCAATGAGTAGGCTAAGGCCCAGGTGGTGATCCTGAGCTTGTGAAGGACCACGTAGTATAGCTAGGCTTCCCAAGCCTCTTTTATTTTACTAGTTGTCTGTACTTAGACAAGTTACTTCCGCTGCTGGTTTGTATGACTGTATGACTTGAATGCTGGGTCGTGTGACCCGTACCTATGTGTATGTTATGTATGGCTCTCTAAGCCTTAAATAAAGTACTTGTGTCGTAGAGTCATGTTGTGATGCCTTGCTGTATTTGCACATATCGAGCATATTGTGTGTATGATTGAAATGCTTGGTATGTGTGGGATCTGACTATCTAGTTGTTTATCTTTAGTAGCCTCTCTTACCGGGAAATGTCTCCTAGTGTTACCACTGAGCCATGGTAGCTTGCTACTGCTCTGGAACACTTAGGCTGGCCGGCATGTGTCCTTCTTCGTTCCTGTGTCTGTCCCTTCGGGGAAATGTCACGCATTGAGTACCGGAGTCCTGTTAGCCCGCTACAGCCCGGTTTACCGGAGTCCTACTAGCCCAGTGCTACAGCCCGGACCCTCTTGCTGATGACCGACACATTCGTTGTTGGGTCATGGATGCCTGTCCCTGTAAGTCTGTGCCACTTTGGATTTACGACTAGCCATGTCAGCCCGGGCTCCTTATCATATGGATGCTAGCGACACTATCATATATGTGTGCCAAAAGGCGAAAACGGTCCCGGGCAAAGGTAAGACGACACCTGTGGGAATACCGTGCGTGAGGCCGCAAAGTGATATGAGGTGTTACATGCTAGACCTATGTGGCATAGAGTCGGGGTCCTGACAGTGTGTTATGCAAACATATCACACATGCATCTTCGACAATGGAAGCAAGGTGAGGAGATAGTGTGTGGTTGTTTGCAACTAAGAGGGCAAGACCCCTAGCACATGGCAAAGAGGTGTCTGACAAACAAGTGAAGAGGTCGAGAGAGACATACAAAGAAAATGCAGACATGGGGAGGAGAGAGTGTATGTTTGTCATAGAGAGATCCCCTAGAGACCGTGATGGGACTACATGGGTGGGAGATCGAGTGACAAGGTGTGTGCGCAATAGAAGATACCCCAAGAGATATCGAGATAGACGTATGGACGGAAGGAGACAATACGTGTGCCTGATGGCTAGTGAGAGAAAATCATACTTAGGGGGGTGCTTGCGCCTATGATGGAGTGAGGGATTATGGTACTTATTAGGGGGTGCGTGTCACATAGAGAGAGAACAAGGGCGAAGAGTGTTGGATGGGTCTATATGTATAGCGCGAGCGAGACATGTGTATGTGTGAACCAGGGCGATATAAAGTTTGAGAGAGATTGAGGAGCCCTGATAAGGCTGAGTGGTGCGTCAGATAGCTAAGAAGGGGAAAGAGATATTCCATCTGCTCGATAAAGCAGTGCATGTAAATTTTTCAGAAGTCAAACTTTGGAAACTTTGATCAGGTTTACGCAAAGTTATTTATATCTACAATACCAAAGATACATCATACGAAACTACATCTCATGGTGAATCTAATGGTATATGTTCGCCGTTCTAGATGTAATTGTTTTTCTCCACATGCATGGTCAAACTTTGTGATGTTTGACTTTTCAATAAATCAGTATGCTATGGACCGAGGAGAGTGCCTAAGTCGAGAGAGATCAAGTGTGTTTGAAGGAGAATGAGTAAGTGTGCAAAAAGAGTACGTGTGTCAAAGAGAAATTGACAACAAACGATAAATTAGAGAGAGAGAGTATTTTTCGTTTCTTAGGCGAACATCTCATGCATGCATCTCCGAGATAGAAAAGCGAGGTGAGGAGATACACGAAGATAGCTTGTGTGTGATTGTTAGCAACGGAGAGAGACACCCCTATAGCACATGTCCAATAGAGGTCTGGCCAACAAGGAACAAAGGCCGAGAGGGACACATGGAGAACTTGGACGCATGGGGAGGGCGAGAGGGTGTGTTTGTGATAGAGAGATCCCCTCGAGATCGTGAGGGGACTATATGGGTGGGAGATCGAGGGAGGTGCGTGCGCGATAGAAAGATGCCCCAAGAGAAATCAAGATAGACCATGCACATCTTTGTGATGGAGACTAAGATTAGCTAGTCATATACATATAGGGGGACTACGTGTGCCTACAATTGAGTGAGAGACCATCATACTTGGGTAGCTAGGCATGATATTGTGTGTGTTTGCGCGTGAGATGGAGAGAGAACGAGGTAGAGAGATAGAGTTTCAGATGGGCCTATCGAGTGCGAGGGAGATATACATGTGTATGTGTGACCCAGGTAGATGGAGAGTTTGAGAGAGAGGGGGAGAGCTCCGAGACGACAGAGTGGTGCGTGAGGGAGTTATGGGCAACGAGCCAAGGAATTTGTGTGCGTACGATGAGTGCACCCAAGATATATAGCTTGGACTAGAGAATCATACATAGTGTGCGAGAGAGACCTATAGATGGGGTATATATGCATGTGAACTAGGAAGAACCCCCCCCCCCCACACACACACACACACAAAGAGAGAGAGAGAGAGAGATGGAGAGAAAGTGAGAGGGACCAACAAGGTTTGTGTGTTGGGTGCGTGCGACAGAATTGAAGATTGTCGGAGAGAGAGAGAGAGAGAGAGAGAGAGCATGAGTCCGGGAGAGGGGGTCGTGTTTTATGCATCAAAGACTGATATAAACCATGTTTCGATATAAACATGCATTCAAATATTTAAATTGGAGAACATGTTGTTTGCAATCCACACATGAACGGATATGCGTATATCAAACAAGTTCATTAATTTGACTTTCAACATGTTCATGGAGTACTATAATACTGTACAACATGCTACTCAATTGAGGTGTTCAATCTTGGATTTAGTTCACTGTTTTGACTTGGTGAACGAGCTATTTCAGTGAATCGAGATATTTAATTTTGGGTTTGATTCCCGTTTTTGAGTGGGTCAACTATTTGTCATATAGTAAATCGCTAGAAACGAGCATGTAAAAACACATTACTCCCGAGCATCATCTCTCCATCTAAAAAAGAAGTGGCAAGCTAATATTTCAAAATTTGATTCGAATCGACTTGGTAAGGTAGACGTGGATGCTCGTTCTCCCAAATTTTGAACGAACCATTAAACATCCTCTGCTCGGTGGAATTCTCCCGAGCAAATAAATGGGAGACGCGAAATTACCATCATATGTGGGACATGCATCAATTGGCCCGTTGTATAACGAGGGTAGGTTCGTAACTTCATCCAAGCGCACCTTCTCCTCGGCCGAAATGACATGTGCCGAATAATTCATAAACCATGGTCGGCAAAACACGCTCTCCTCGCCCGAAATAGCTCGCGCCCACTATTTCAAAACAAGCTCTCCTTGCCCGAAATCGCTCGCGCCCACTATATTTCAAAACACACCCTCCTCGCCCGAAATCGCTCCCACCCACTTTGGGGAGAAGCAAAGTTACTCTACTATCCCCAACGCTCATCACACAGACCCAAGCCGACAAGCCTAAAGGCAGCGGTAGAACTGTAACTCCCCCTCACATTTCAGACAAATGCGTCCGTAAAACACGGTTCCACTCCCCTCCCAATTCCCCCCCCCCATTCATACCTCGTGTGCGCCAAATCACCTTCTCCCCGGAAGCTCCCTTCTCCCGAGCCGCGAAACCTCAGCCCCTCCTCCATGGCGCCCCACCGCACCAATTTCACAGCCGCCCTCCTCCCTAATGCCGGAGACGCTGTCCATTTGCCGTCGTGCACTGGGCCGCATGCCTCTTACTCAGTGCTGCGGGAGCTGCCTCGACAATGGCCGCGTGAACCATACTGGAGCTGATTCACCTCCGCCGTTGTTCACGGTGCTGGAGCGGCTCCAACTTTGGATCCGTCTAGATTCCTGACGCTGCTTCCCCGTAGCTGTCGACCGCCGCGACATCACTGTTTCCCTGCTACCGATCGCCACCGCAACTGCGCCGGCCTCACCGACTCGGCAGCTGGACCTGCCTACTTCACCATGCCGCCAGATAGGTCGCAGCCTCATCTCAAATCACTTTATTTATACGTCAGTTGTCTGAATTTTTATTCTGGGCCAATCGATTCCCAATGGGAATCAGCACCCCTCGAGGCAGTGTAGCTCCTAGGCTGCCGGTTGGATGGTGTCTAACATAAGGGTGTGGGACCGCAAGTTTTCCGTGAAAGCAGCACTTAGATGGTTATCTTAGAGTTGCGTGGGTTGAAGGTACTGCCGCCGCCGGATCTGGATGACGGGGAGTGTGGGAGTCCTGGATTAGTGGGTCTCCGGACAGCCGGATTATATCCTTTGGGCGGACTATTGGACTATGAAGATACAAGATTGAAGACTTCGTCCCGTGTCCGGATGGGACTTTCCTTGGCATGGAAGGCAAGCTTGGCAATACGGATATGTATATCTCCTCTGTTGTAACCAACTCTGTGTAACCCTAGCCCCCTCCGATGTCTATATAAACCGGAGGGTTTAGTCCATAGGACAACATACAATCATACCATAGGCTAGCTTCTAGGAATTAGCCTCAACGATCTCGTGGTATATCAACTCTTGTAATACTCATATCATCAATATCAATCAAGCATGACGTAGGGTATTACCTCCTTCAAGAGGGCCCGAACCTGGGTAAACATCGTGTCCCCTGCCTCCTGTTACCATCCGCCTTAGACGCATAGTTCGGGACCCCCTACCCAAGATCCGCCGTTTTTGACACCAACATTGGTGTTTTCATTGAGAGTTCCACTGTGTCATCACCATAAGGCTCGATGGTCCCTTCGATCATCGGTAACGATGTGGTCTAGGGTGAGGTTTTCCTCCCTAGATAGATCTTCGTATTCGGTGGCTTCGCACTGTGGGCCAATTCGCTCGGCCATCTGGAGCAGATCGAGAGCTACGCCCCTGGCCATCAGGTCAGGTTCGGAAACTTAAACTACATAGCCGATATCCGCGGAGACTTGATTTTCGATGGATTCGAGCCCATGTCAGGTGCGCTGCACGATCACGACAAGCATGATTTAGCTCTGCCGTCGGATAGTGTTCGGGAGATCACACCTACAACTACTCCGGCCTTCAATCTGGAGCAAACTCCGCCATCCGAGGATGGATGGATAGACCCCGCCACGGAGGCCGCACTCTCACTGGCGATGGAGCTGGATACTGACTTCACCCCTTACGAGAGCCGTGTCGCTGAACCACTGGATTCGTCTCCGGCCACGGACTCCGAGCCACCTGCATCCGTGCCTATCGAATCTGACTGGGCCCGATCATGGAGTTCACCTCTACGGATATCTTTCAGCACTCACCTTTCAGAGATTTGCTAAATTGATTAAGGTCTCTCTCCTTGTCAGGAGAACCTTGGCCGAACTATGTCCGGCTAGAATGGGATGCGGACGACGAAGAAATTCGCTGCCCACCCACCACCCACTTAGTAGCCACTGTCGACGATTTAACCGACATGCTCGACTTCAACTCCGAAGACATCGACGGTTTGGACGACGATGCGGGAGACGAAGAGGAACCACTGCCCACAGGGCGCTGGACTGCCACCTCATCATATGATATATACATGGTGGACACCCCTAAAGAAGGCAATGGCTACGAGACAGCGGAGGATGACCCCTCCAAGAAGCGACCCAAGCGCCAACGTCAGCGGCACTGCTCTAAGTCCCGCCACAGCAAAAGTAGTGATACCGGCACAACAAACAATAACACTCCAAATAGTGCCGAAGACAACCACAATCCCCTCCAGCACGATGTAGAGCGGGAGGATGAACAAGCTAGCCCTCCAGAGCAGGCAGCAGATGGAGAATCAGAGGAGGACAATTACATGCCTCTCTCCGAATACGAGGTGAGCCTCGGCGACGAAGAATTTATCGTGCCTGAGGATCCCGTCGAGCATGAGCACTTCATCCCTGGCTTATGGCCACAGCAAAAAGCCAGAAGAAAAGGCAACAACAGCTTCAAGCGGATCAAGGCTTGCTAGCACATAGATGGACCGAAGTCCTTGCGGCCGAGGAATACAAACTCGAGCGCCCCTCCAAGAGTTACCCAAAGCACAGGTTGCTACCTCACCTTGAGGAGGAAGCATTGAAACCTCCATCACCAATGTACGATGTGGCTGACCGGCCACCGTGTGGCCGAGCCAGAGAGGCGTTTCAGCCTGAAGTTCAGCCTGCACCCCGCCGCTCAATCAAAAATACCAAGGCCCGAGGCAACACACGGGACCTGCAAGACATATTGGACAGCAGGGCAAAACATGCAAGGTCAATATACGGGTCACGGGGGCGCGCACCAACGTGGGACGATGACCGTCGCGCCGGATACACTAAAAGTAAATCTGGCCGGGCCGAATACAGCAGACAAGCCTCATATGAACTGCGTCGGGATATAGCCCGGCACAGAGGCGCCACACATCCCCTATGCTTCACTGATCAAATTGTGGATCACGAATTCCCGGAGGGTTTTAAACCCGTAAATATCGAATCGTATGATGGTACAATAGATCCCGTTGTATCGATTGAGGATTTCCTCCTTCACATCCACATGGCTCGCGGTGATGATCTACATGCCATCAAGTACCTCCCACTAAAATTCAAAGGACCAACTCGGCATTGGCTGAATAGCTTGCCAGCAGACTCCATCGGCAGTTGGGATGATTTGGAAGACACATTCCTTGACAACTTCGAGGGCACTTATGTGCGACCACCGGATGCTGATGACTTGAGCCATATAACTCAACAGCCAGGGGAATCGGCCAGACAATTCTGGACACGGTTCCTAACTAAGAAAAAACAAATTGTCAACTGTCCGGATGCAGAGGCCTAAGCGGCATTCAAGCATAACATCCGTGACGAGTGGCTTGCCTGGCACCTCAGCCAGGAGAAGGCGAAGTCTATGGCAGCCGTCACGACGCTCATGACCCGCTTTTGAGTGGGCGAGGATAGCTGGCTAGCTCGCAGCAACAACACATCAAGGAATCCAGGTACTCCGGATACCAAAGATGCCAACGGTAGACCATGTCATAACAGACAAAAGCGCCGCAACAACGGCGATAACACCGATGATACGACAGTCAATGTCGGATTCAGAGGCTCTAGATTCGGTCAGCAGAAAAAGCCATTCAAAAGAAGTACTCCGGGCCCGTCTAGTTTGGATCGCATACTGAATCGCTCGTGTCAAATCCATGGCACCCCCGATAAGCCAGCCAATCACACCAATAGAGAATGCTGGGTGTTCAAGCAGGCCGGCAAGTTAAACACCGAAAACAAGGACAAGGGGCTTCATAGTGATGACGAGGAGGAGCCCCAGCTGCCGAACACGGGAGGACAGAAGAGGTTCCCCCCACAAGTGAAGACGGTGAACATGATATACGCAACCCACATTCCCAAGAGGGAACAGAAGCGTGCACTAAGGGACGTCTATGCGATGGAGCCCGTCGCCCCAAAGTTCAACCCATGGTCCGCTTGTCCGATCAGCTTTGATCGCAGGGACCACCCCACTAGTATCCGTCATGGCGGATTTGCTGCACTGGTCCTAGACCCCATGATCGACGGATTCCACCTCACTCAAGTCCTTATGGACGGCGGCAGCAGCCTGAACCGGCAGGATATGTGCAAAATGGGTATAGATCCCTCAAGGATCAAACCCACCAAAACCACCTTTAAGGGTGTCATCCCAGGAGTAGAGGCCCATCGCACGGACTCAATCACACTGGAAGTGTTCTTCGGATTTTCGGACAACTTCCGAAGCGAGGAGTTAATCTTCGATATCGTCCTGTTCCGCATCGGCTATCACGTACTGCTCGAGTGAACCGCATTTGCAAAATTCAATGTGGTACCGCATTACGCATACCTCAAGCTCAAGATGCCAGGACCTAGGGGGGGTCATAATAGTCAGTGGAAACATAGAACGCTCGCTCCACACGGAACAGAACACTGCGGCCCTCACAGCAGAAGCACAAAGCAGCCTTTTAAGGCAAACCACCAATTTGGCGATACAGCCCCCGGACACCATCAAGCGAGTCCGGAGTAAACTGCAACAGGATCGTCTGGCACATTCAGAGCTCGCCTAGCAATTCGGCCCCCGTCCCAGTCCCAGCCAAGCGACAAAATCCGTGCTGCGCATACATAATTACGCACTAAAAATACCATGGGCATAGCGGGGGCACGATCACGGCACGTCCCGCAATGCGGCTTAACCGCCCTAGGGGCTGTATACATTTATCATTTTTTCTCTTTCAGGACCTAACTCTATGGAAGCCCTTTCCGGCAGTACGATTCCCGGACACATTACGGGAAGGAACATCCAAGGAGGCAAGAAGCTAAGATGTACACGGGAACCCACAGGTGGTCTCTAATAATAATTGATATACCCTCTTTCTACTATTCATACGCAGCTTGCACTTGGATAGGACATGTCAAATAGTCCTATTTTCTGCTTATTGCACTACTTGTATCAGTACGCTTCGACGTATTATTTAAAATAAAAATGCATAGCATTAGTCTACTATTGCATTATTCATCCGTTTTTTCTTATATGTTCATTTACGACAACTTGCACCCGTACATTCTGGTACGGTCAGTACGCCACGGGCTTTCGTTTACCCCATAATACGGTGTGAAAAGTCCGAACACTTTCGAGAGTGCGGCACCCCGAACTTATAGCATTATATGCATCAGCTCCGAATCATGTCTTGGGTCAATAGTTGGGTTTTCCCGGCTCCCATGCTTTGGTACCTTACGTTCCGCTATATTGGCTAAGGTAGCACTGGGAGAACTACTATGATTGTGTCCCGGTTCTTTCGGACGAGCACCTCAATATAGAAAGCCGAAAACTGACTGTCATGATAGGGCGTGAGCTGGTCGTTGTTCGAGAAGTCTCAAGTCCCTAAAGACTTTTTCCGCTTCGGGCGAGGAGTCGGCCTTGCTCGACTTAGGCGTGTATAGCGCCCCAAATTCGGCCTTCCGAATACTAGGGGCTTCTCCAAAATTTAAAATTGTAGAATTCTATGGCTAAGTGAGAGTGATAAAGCCTTATAGTCCGATTGCCTGGTTCGTTGTGCTGAACACCTCCCTCGAAGGACCCAAAATTGGGATAAAGAGTGCTCGGGTTTATCCCGAACACCCCAGTACTGATTACATGGGGGCAGAAGTCGATGACTGGCCAACTCTCAGATTTTATAAACGGTCACACAGAAGGTAATATTTTAAATTAAAGAAGCGTTGCATAGTGCAAATGAACTTGTTTCACATTACAGGATCACATGAGCATGTTCATTTAAAAATTACATCTCTGGCACATTCATCCGCCACAAGGCGGGAACCCCTCAGGACACTCTCATAATACATTTCGGGGTAGTGATGCTCCTTGCCCTCCGGCGGCCCCTCCTTCACCAGCTTCACGGCGACGAGCTTCGCCCAGTGCACCTTCGCCCGGGCAAAAGCCCGGCGCGCACCCTCGATGTAGATGGACCGCTTTATGACTTCAAGCTGTGGGCAGGAATCCAGAAGCCGCCTCACCAGACCGAAGTAGCTGCTGGGCAGGGGCTCGCCAGGCCATATCCGGACTATAAGACCCATCATGGCCTGTTCGGCCGCCTTGTGAAGCTCTACCAATTGCTTCAGCTGGTCGCTCAAGGGCATTGGGTGTTCGGTCCCAGTATACTGAGACCAGAACAACTTTTCCGTAGAGCTCCCCTCCTCAGCTTAGTAAAATTCCGCGACATCCAGCACACTGCGGGGAAGATCTGCGAATGCTCCTGGAGAGCTCTGAACTTGGGTAAGTAAAAGGAAAGTTCCTTCGCATGCTTGCTTTGCATAATGAATCCCTTACCCGCTGCTATCTTCTTCACTACATCCATCTCCTAGAGGGCCTTGTGGGCTTCAACCTTGGCGCTTCGTGCGCTTTCGAGCGCCTTCGCAAGCTCGGACTCTCGTGTCTTAGAGTCAAGCTCCAAGGACTCGTGTTTTTTGGCAGGAGCCTCGAGCTCTTGCTACACCTCGCCTACCAGGGCTTCTTGCCTTTCCCGCTCAAGGAGCTCCTTGGCCGCTTTGTCTTCGGCCTAGGATAGCGCCTTCTTCAGGGTCGCCACCTCGGTCGTGGCCCTTGGCAAATTCATGATGATCCTATTACTTCACAATCGAACTTCTTTTTAAATATATAGACAAGGTATTGCTTACCTTTGCTCTCCTCGAGCTGCCTCTTGGTAAGGCCGAGCTCGTTCTCGGACCGCTCCAAGTCCTGCTTCAGTGCAGAGACCTCCGCAGTACGTGCGGCAGAGGCCAGCAGTGAAGCCTGCACATACACATAGACATATTCTAATTAGACTCCTGGGTCATGATTTGATCCTCTATTCGGCCTTTCTTCGCGAACTCCGAGCAGAGCATCAGGGGCTGCTTTATATGCGGTAATATTTTCTTATATTTTGATTGCGTACCTCAAAGCCTGTTAGGAGGTTGGCGCAAGCTTCGGTCAGTCCGTTTTTGGTGGACTGAACTTCCTCGATCACCGCACTCATGATAGTGCGGTGCTCTTCGTCGATGGAAGCGCCACGAAGCGCTTCCAGCAAGTTGTCCGGTGCCTCTGGATAGACAGAGGACAACGGCACGGGCAGCTTGCCCCCCTTAACGGGGTATCACCTGCCGGAGTCCGGAACCACCGAAGGTTCCGGAGCAGTATTCGGCTGGGGGCCGAACTTGGAGCCCGTTGGAGTCTTGCTCCCTTTGCGCCTAGGGTCCGGAAGGTCGCCTCGAAGCACCCCAGGACTACCTACCCTCGGCTTGGTGCCTTTCGGGACAACACCTCGACTTTGTCCGTAGGGCAAGGGGTGGAGGCGGTCGGAAGTGAATCACTATTCTTATCCGACGAGTCCAATGAATCGTCCGACGAATCTACGTCGAGATGAGCTCAGGACGGACTTCATAATCATATGCGGCGTAATGAGAAACAGTGCAATAAAACATACCCTGAATTACTCTGGTGTCCGGATACTTACGACTTCGCCAGGGGCTTCTCCCTGGGTAACCGTTTCGTCACCGCTGTAGGCGGCCGTCGTGGAGCAGTCCGGAAGGAGGGTCCTTCCCTTCTTGGACCCTTCGGCCTCCCCGGTTGGGTTGGCCTTCCTTTTATTGTCCCCCCCCCCCCCCCCGGTTGGGGGGAGAACTTTCCTCCTCCTCCTCATTTTCATGGGAGGAGTGCGCGTCGGAGTCATCGGATGATGAGTCTGATACAACCTTGCGTCTGAGACCCTTTCGGGTCCCCGTGGCCTTCTTCTTGGTCTTCTTCACTAGCACCTCGTAAGGTGTCGGAGCCAGCATCTCCATTAGGAGAGCATCTGCAGCATCTTCAGGCAGGGGGTTGGGCAATCGAGCTGCTCCGCTGTCTTTATCCAGTCCTGTTAACGACATGGAAGCTTAGATCCCGCGCATGATTTAACTGGGGCAAATAAATACCCTGTGAGATATAAAAACTTACCGGATTGGCATGGCACTTTGCGCTGAGTCCGCGGTCCTTGTTGAGGGAAGGAGGTACCTCGGTACCCTTGAACAGCACCTTCCAAACATCCTTGTGCGTTGTGTCATGGAGCTCTCGCAGCGTCTGGTGCTTGGCCAGGTCGAACTCCCACAAATTGAATGCCCGTCCTTGACACGGGAGAATCCGGCAGAAGAGCATGACCTGTACCACGTTGACGAGCTTGATTTTCTTGCTCATCATGTTCCTGATGTAGGTCTGGAGTCCGGTCAGCTCTACCGAGGAACCCCAGGACAGGCCCTTCTCTTTCCAGGAAGTAGCCGCGTGGGGATTCCGGATCGAAATTTGGGGGCTGCCACCCAGTTGGTGTCGCGCGGCTTGGTGATGTAGAACCACCCCGATTGCCACCCCTTTATGATCTCCACATAGGAGCCTTCGAGCCAGGTGATGTTAGGCATTTTGCCCACCATGGCGCCTCCGCACTCTACTTGCTGGCCAACCACCACCTTCGGTTTGACAGTGAAGGTCTTTAGCCACAGGCCGAAATGGGGCCTGATGCAGAGGAAGGCCTCACACACGACGATAAACACCGAGATGTTGAGGATGAAATTGGGGGCCAGGTCATGAAAATCCAGCCCATAGTAGAACGTGAGCCCGCGGACGAACGAGTGGAGGGGAAATCCCATTCTGTGGACGAAGTGGGTAAGAAAAACTACCCTCTCATGGGGTTCGGGCATAGGGATGACCTGCCCTGCATCTGGTAGCCGGTGCGCAATATCTGCGGCCAGATATTTGGCTTCCCGTAACTTGGTGATGTTCTCCTTCGTGACGGAGGAGACCATCCACTTGCCTCCCGCTCTGGACATGCCTGGAGTGGTTTGAGAAGAAAGATGCGAACTTGGCGCTAGAGCTCGAGTGTGCGAGAATGGGTAAGCAAAGAGGAAGAAGGTATAACACCCTTGATGCGACTATATCTCCCACGTGTCGAGGCACGACTTAGAGGCATAATCGCATTGAAGGCATATGTCGCAAGTTAGGCAATCTTCACAACATCCCATGTAATATGATAATAAAAGGGGAGATAACATAGTTGGCTTACACTCGCCACGTCAATCAAGTACATAAATAACATTACATCATCCAAACACTCATGGCCCGACTATGGCGCCAAAATAAAAGAGAACCCAACAAGCGACACGGTCCCGATCACCCCCAACTGGGCACCACTACTGATCATCAGGAAAGGAAACATAGTAACATTGAGAGTCCTTGTCGAACTCCCACTTGAGCTCAAGCGCGTCTCCTGGAGCGGAATCATCAGGCCCTGCATCTGGTGTAATAGTAATCTATGAGCCACAGGGACTCAGCAATCTCGCGCCCTCGCGATCAAGACTATTTAAGCTTATAGGTATGGCAAGGTAAAAATGGAGCTCCAGCAAGCGACTAGCGAATATGGTGGCTAACTTATTCGCAAAGAGAGCGGGAAGAGGAGGCAAAGCGCGAGCGAGAAACTAGAGAGCAACCTGCGCAAACATAACTCCAACACCGTGTCCACTTCCCGGACTCCGCCGAGAAGAGGCCATCACGGTAACACACTTAGTTGGTTCATTTTAATTAGTTAAGGTTAAAGTTATCTACAACCGGGCATTAACAAATTCCCATCTGCCCATAACCGCGGGCACAACTTCCGAAAGTTCAAATCCCTGCAGGGGAGTCCCAACTTAGCCCATGATAAGCTCTCATGGTCAACAAAGGAATAGACCTCCTCCCAAGACGTTCCGATCAGACTCGGTATCTTGGTTCTTCAAGACACTTCGACAGGTTAAAACAAGACCAGCAACACCGCCCGAACGTGCCGACAAATCCCGATAGGAGCTGCACATATCTCTTTCTCAGGGCACACTCAGATTGTCTAAACTTCCGGTAGGCCAGCCCAAAGTTGCCCCTGGTAGCCACCGGCGGCTGACAGTTTGGACCAACACTCAGAGGAGCACTGGCCCGGGGGGGGGGGTAAATAAGATGACCCTAGGGCTCCGGAAACCCAAGGGAAAAGAGGCTAGGTGGCAAATGGTAAAACCAAGGTTGGGCATTGCTGGAAAAGCTTTAATCAAGGTGAACTATCAAGGGGTTCCCATTATAACCCAACCACGTAAGGAACGCAAAATCCGGGAACATTACACCGATATGACGGAAACTAGGGCAGCAAGAGTGGAACAAAACACTAGGCGAGAGGCCAAGCCTTCCACCCTTTACCAAGTATATAGATGCATTAAGATAACAAGATAATATAATGATATCCCAACAAGTAAATAAATGTTCCAACAAGGAACGGCCTCCAATCTTCACCTGCAACTAGCAACGCTATATGAGGGGCTAAGCAAAGCGGTAACATAGCCAATCAACGGTTTGCTAGGACATAGTGGGTTAGAGGTTTGACATGGTAATTTGGGAGGCTTGAAAGCAAGTGGTAGGCATCGTATCATTGGCATAGCAAAAGAGCTAGTCATCACACACATCACAAAAATACATGGGTTGCACCTCTGGAAATATGACAAAACCCTTAACAAAACATATGTATAACTCATGGTCATAACATGCACACAATAATCATGGCAAAAATGACAAAATGCTAAATGGAGCAGCAGATCTGACAAATATCTCAAGTAGCCCTCTTCTAACAGCATTTCGGGCATCAAGATGAACTCAAAAGAAAATGATGCAATGTAATGAAATTATGTACTCTCTGAGATGAACATTTTGATATGCTATATGCATGAATCGGAGCTACGGATGCAAAGTTATAGCATGATGAAGATGAGCACATGAGCTAGGGACTTAGGGAAAAAACGGGGTCAACCCTAATATTTCAGATCTGGATCGGGGCACACGGAACGAGGTCCACCGGAGCACTGTTCACCGGTGCCGGAGTTCGTCGGAGACGGCGTGACGGAGGAGAGGCGGCGGGGTCGAGGCCGGTCGCCGGAGCGGGTTCCGGCCGGCGGGCGCGGCGGCTTGGCGAGGCGGGGAGGGAGCCGGGCGGCGAGCTGGTGTGGC